>NW_017300248.1:0-576 GCF_001594075.2 Trachymyrmex cornetzi
GGGGAAGGTCGGGGCTCGTGCTGTAGCGTATGACCGGCGTCCGGCGTTAGGATTAAGTTAGCGACTCTCCGTGCGAGTACCGAGAGTATCGAGCAGGGCGGAGGGGCGAAGCCCCGGAGAGTACTTGTAATTACTTCACTGCTGTAACTTATCATATTCGCTTCATTACATTCCGATCAAATATAATTGTTCTTATTACTACATTTCGCGTGGTTTATTCTTGTGGCCTATCTCTCTCGCCCTCCGACAAATTTCCCACACCCCTTGTGACCCACCCCCTGCCGTCGCGAAAACGTTACGGGCAAAAGTGAGGAGATTTCGAAAAGAGTGGCCCGCTCTCTCGTGCCTGGCGCCCAACTTAGAATAAGAATTATAATTTTGGCCGAAAAACCGCCTGGCTGTCGCAAAATTCTGCTACCGAGGGAGAGAAGATACTTTTGCGTACTTTGAGTACCGAGAACACGCGACGAAGTTGTGCTCGCGAGTACGGTTACAATACATACATATGTATGTGTGTATATACAGTGATGGGAGAAAGTTCGGCAACGGTCAAATATCTTGGAAAATAATGCTTAT
>NW_017300249.1:0-228 GCF_001594075.2 Trachymyrmex cornetzi
TACATTAAGGTTATAGGATGGTTATAATCTTACATAGTTTTGTGGAAAGGTTACTGGTGTATGTGCCACTAACCTTACAATGTAATCTGAAGCCAGCGGCATACGATGTTTTTTTTCCTGCTGGATTGCTAACTGGATTTGCGTGCTTGCTGCCGTGTTGGCAACAGTGCTGGCTGTGCTATTGGCTGTGTTGCTAGTTTGGCTTCAGACGATGCGAGTTTTAGTACT
>NW_017300249.1:405-1159 GCF_001594075.2 Trachymyrmex cornetzi
CAGCGGCCATCTTCAAATGAAGCGGCGTCGTGATTGGTTCTACAATAAGCCAGCATGAAATCAAGCAAAAAAAATAGCACCGGTTCTATCACGAAAATCCAGCCAACAGCGGGGCCTGCAAGCCATACAATTTCCAGCATAGCAGCCAGTCAGATTGCCAGCACAGTAGCACGCAAGCAATCCAGCAGGAAAAAAAGCATCGTATGCCGCTGGCTTTACTTTATAATATTGTTGGAAGGTTAAAGGAATCTTATATTAATATTTCTCTCAGCAACCTTATATGAACCTTACATTTTAATATTGTTGGAAGGTTAATGGAATCTGGTGTCAATATTTCAGCAACCTTGTATGAACCTTACATTTTAATATTGTTGGAAGGTTAATGGAATCTTGTATCAATATTTCTCAGCAACCTTGTATGAACCTTATATTTTAATATTGTTGGAAGGTTAATGGAATCTTATGTCAATGGGCAACATTCAAGTTGACAAAGCGGCTAGCCTGCTCGCCGAGCAAATAAACATAACACAGCCACACAAAAAAAAAAATTTTTTTTCGGCCTGGGTATCTGACTATGTATACTGTACGTTTTTGGGGTCGCTAAATCCGAATCCGAGGTCGGTTTAACCCCAACACGTCAGGGTTTGGCCATAACCTCAAAAAACTCTCCAAAATCCACTAAAATCGTTAAACCCAATAATCTCAAACGATTTTAAACCTAAAACCCGGTAACCCATCGACTCTTCAACTGAAT
>NW_017300249.1:1262-3283 GCF_001594075.2 Trachymyrmex cornetzi
TTGAACTCTGTATAACCCTATATAACATTTGTAGGACCGTCAGCATTAGCATTACCCAATGCACACCGCGGGGAGGTTGCATGAACGGATTTTGTACATCATACCCTTATAAGGGCTGTTTTGACATAAAAACAAAGCTTTAGTCATTTTTTTGAGCTGTATCGCGTTCTCTTGTTTTCAAATGATCTGTGAAGTATGCTTTTGTTTCCAACTCTCCGTCGATTCTCTCTTTAGCGTCCAACAAAAATCTGCCATCATGTTAACGTCCCATCGTCCCTGATACCGAGTTTCCATGACCTTAATATCTTGGTGGAATCGTTCTCCCTGTTTTTCACTAAAGTCCCCAAGGTTCTCAGGAAATAGGTGCGCAACTAAGTTCCCGCTGTTTGTCAACAGATGGCTCCAGCAGTAAGTGCTGATCGATTCTGACATAACCTAAACGTCATGAACCGAGCTTAGACATATGGTAAACAAACCGCTTCGAAACATTAGTGATTTTGTTTTTACGTCATATTCTTTTGGTTGTATGAAAATGTCTGATTTTGTGCCAAATAATCGTCATATGCGGGAAGTATTGATTTTCTTCTTTCATTCGAAGAAAATGCCATTTATAATTGGAGGATTTGGAAATTTTCTCGTTCCCCTAATACTTGGATCCCCCGACATAGCTTACCCCCGTATGAATAATATAAGATTTTGACTTCTACCCCCCTCCTTAACTCTCCTTATCATAAGAAATTTTATTTCATCAGGTACAGGGGCCGACTGAACCCTTTACCCACCCTTAACCTCAAATATATTTCACAGAGGTCCATCCGTAGATATAACTATTTTTTCCCTTCACATTGCTGGAATATCCTCTATTTTAGGTGCAATTAATTTTATTTCCACTATTTTAAATATACATCAAAAAAAAATTTCTATAGACAAAATTCCCCTTTTAGTCTGATCTATCCTAATTACAGCTATTCTACTTCTTTTATCTCTCCCAGTCTTAGCTGGAGCTATTACTATATTACTAACAGACCGAAACTTAAATACATCTTTCTTCGATCCCTCAGGAGGGGGCGATCCTATTCTTTATCAACACTTATTTTGATTTTTTGGTCACCCCGAAGTTTATATTCTTATCCTCCCAGGATTCGGTCTAATCTCTCACATTATCATAAATGAAAGAGGAAAAAAAGAAATTTTCGGATCCCTAGGATTAATCTATGCTATAATTACTATTGGATTTCTCGGATTTATTGTTTGAGCACATCATATATTTACTATCGGCCTAGACGTAGATACCCGAGCCTACTTCATCTCTGCTACCATAATTATTGCTATCCCCACAGGAATTAAAATCTTCAGATTAATTTCTACTCTTCATGGAATAAAAATCAACTACAATCCAACCCTTTGATGATCTATAGGATTCATTTTTTTATTCTCTATTGGAGGATTTACAGGAATTATATTATCTAACTCTTCCATTGATATCATTCTTCATGATACTTACTACGTGGTAGCTCATTTTCACTATGTTCTATCTATGGGTGCAGTATTTTCAATCATTGCAGGATTCATCCATTGATTTCCTTTAATTTCAGGATTCTCTTTAAACAACTTTTACTTAAACATTCAATTTATTTCTATATTTATTGGAGTTAATTTAACCTTCTTCCCTCAACATTTCTTAGGTCTAAGAGGAATACCTCGACGATACTCAGATTACCCGGATTCCTTCCTCTCATGAAATATTATTTCATCTATTGGTTCTTTAATTTCTACCCTAAGTCTCTCCATTCTCCTTTTTATTATCTGAGAAGCCCTTTAAAAAAAACGATTCATTATTAACATATTTTTTTAAAATTCCTCTTTAGAATGTGTTACGTCCGGTGGACTCCACGATTTCTTCGTTTCGCGACCGTTCAATTAACGAAGTAAGATATGAACAAATCCAAGTGATAACACAAATCCGAGAGAAGTTTCCAGCCACAAAATCTTGTTTGCCTAGAATCGAGAGACCCGCAATA
>NW_017300249.1:3912-4794 GCF_001594075.2 Trachymyrmex cornetzi
CCTCCCACTAAACTATCCCTATATAAACCGCGACATCGCGAGACACACAGTCAGAAAAAATAGAGAAGAGTAAAAATAGAGAGCAGAGAAAAATAGGAAAGTCAGAGAAATAGAAATTCAGAAAGCCGGAAAAAGTTTTTTAACCTCAGTGCGTACATTTTTTAACCATACTAAAAACATTAGAATCAGTGCGCCGTTGGAGAGGCCAAACCGAGACCAAAGGACCGAGGGCTAAAAATCCAGTCTCACCGCTCTGCCAAATAACAATAAGTTCCCTCCTTTCTTTTCTCTTTTGCCACTTCGCGAATTTTCACAAAACTCGATCCGCAGTGAGTTTTCGGGGAAACCGCTCCCGCTCTTACCGAGGTTGGCGCCGAAGTCGGGCCTACCTCGAGGCACGAGAACTCCTGGACGCAGCGTTCCAGGAGTATCTTAGAGACGTTCGTAGAGTCGAGGACGCGCCTCAACCATCCTACTCACCACCACCGGCCCTGCCGGCCTCTCCACCTCAACAACTAAACATAGGAAACATAGAGGCAATACCTCCTTCACCTCCCCCGCGATCTCCGTCACCCGCGTTCTCAGACGCTCTGACGGAGCGCATTTTCCCGGATACCCCCCCGCCCACTCCTGACTCCTTCCAATCCGCTCCCTCATCGCCTCGTCCATACTCTCCTGCGAATTCCACGTCAAGCGTGGAGTTCCACGTCAATTCCTGGAAGAATTTCCCGTTCCTCCCCCTAGACTCACCCGACGGTACATCCAACCGGGTGACTCTTTCGACTCAGTAATTAGCCGCTTTCCTCGTACCACCAACCCTCTCCCGCCGGGCACTTACACGATCGGCCCGAATTACTTTGATCCCGAAGAAATCCGCGCCGC
>NW_017300249.1:6701-10302 GCF_001594075.2 Trachymyrmex cornetzi
CCGCCGTCGTCGATCCTTCCGGACTCTGCATTCGAGCTCTCCTTCTCGTGACGATCGGTGAATGAATCATCTGAACCCTCTGATCCCGGACGAGCCCCCAAAATGTTGCGCCCGATGCACGAGATTGCACTCGGATAGTAACGCACACTCCCGAGCCACGGAAATGAAGAGACTCAAGGATTAAAAAATAGGAAATAAGAAGTAGTTTATTCAATAACGTTGGCACCACGAGATCGTCAGCACAGAAGTAGCGTATCGATAATATGTGTAATCGGCGGAGAAGCACGTCCGTACGTCTTGACTGCTCTCTGAAGATTTGACAGTTGTTCACCATCAACAACGGCACGTCGTCTTGACAACGCGACACCACGGGTGTCAGCACAGCACGGCATGCGACGGAGCATTGGCGTATCAGTGGTCGTGATCAAAACGTCATATATGACGTCATTAATCGCGACCGCATCGAGCTCGCGACACTCATGGTTCGTACGTGGGTCAACGTGATCGTTTCGTCGTCTGCTATCTTTTGCGCGGATATTTTGTTTTGTGTTCCCAGCTTTAGCGAATTTGTAGCAATAATGGAAAAAGTTTCTTTATATGATCCGGAAAGAGACATTATAGTTGATGTTACTTTTTCTCCGGAAGATATTTTACGTGCGCAAAATGGTAAGTAATATATTCTGAATGTTATAAGACATTACTTTTTCTTAATTAACATACTTAACCTTACTTTGTTCAAGAACATTCTGCTTTAATGCAATTTTCTTTGATTTTAGATTTAGCTTTTGCAACGTCTTTATTAAATGCAGCTATGAAAGACAAAAATATAACAAAAGATACAGAAAGTATTTCTATCAAATCAGTCCCAACTCAACAAATCACGCCTATAGTTCAAGAACCGACACATGAAACAAATGCTGAAATAGATATTTCGAATGATGATACTGTTGACAGTACGTTAGTTAAAACATTTATTCAATTTTTAATGAACATTGAATGAACCAGTTGATCACAAGTTTAATGTGCATTTCAGGCTGCGGTCCACTTGCTTCTTCCAAATGGTCTGAACGTTACGCTACAAACGCTACGCTCCGATTGGTCCATTACTATTTCGAAAGCTACAATTGCTACGTGAACGCTCCAGCCAACCCACCTCCCGAGGTGAGGCAGTTGAAGCGAAGTGGAAGCAAAAACGATGACGTATTGATGACGTAATCAGAGTTCCTGGGAGCGTTCCGAAGCATCAAATGGACCAGTCATATCAGTGCTACAAATGCTCTGTAGCGTTTGAAACGCTAAGTGGACCTCAGATTCTATGTATAGGTGGTCGACAGCTGCTGTACTGTTACTATTAGACACGTATAAAAATTTTCAAGATAAAATTTTCAGTGGAAAATATTCACATAAAAAAATATGGGATGAAATTAGTGCAATTCTTGTGGAAAAAGGACATACGACCACAGGGCCACAATGTGCGGCAAAACTGAGAAGCCTGAAAAACGTTATAAAAGCGTGAAAGATCACAATAATGTATCAGGCAATGATAGCGGACTTGGCAATTTTATGAGGTTCAAGAAAAATTAGATTAAAAATGTAGTGAAAAATTTATCCTACATTTCTTCTTATATTTTAATATATGTATCTTTTGCAGATTATGGATGATATCTTTTCAAAAATAGCCTGGTGCTCTCCAGTCGCCGTTGCATCATCAATGGGACTTTCTGTTAAGCAGGTCAAGAACTCAGAATTATTTGTTAATACAGAGTCTACATCTGGTAAGTTTATAAACTATTCATGTTGTGGTCTATTTTTCAAATATTAAAATAATAATTGTATAATGTAAAAGGATAAATAAAAGTCAGATAAATAAATAGGAAACGCGCGCGCGTTTTATCACAAAAATTCAAATAAATATTCAAATAAACTAAGAAAACAATAATAAAATTATAAAATTCACTCTAGAGAGAGCAAATCGACAATTTACATGCATTACATGTTTCAGCTGTATGATTCAGCTCTCTTTAGATGTACAACTAAAATTATATACAAAAATCTATCTTATTACATTAAAAAATGCAACGCGATATAAAGATAAGAATCACTTGTTGTTAAGATAAGAATGTTGAAGAAAAGTTGCAATGGACATTCTGAACAGAATAAAACCGACATCGTTTGATGAACAATGTCGGTTTTATTCTGTCCAGAATGTCCATCGCAATTTTTACTTGTCCTTTTACATTATACAATTGTTATTTTGAAATTAAGAGAGTCCTATACTTAATCAACGTTTTTTTTCAAATATTAGTTGAGAAATAAAAACTTTTAATATTATTATATCTGATTGTTATCACACTTAATTGTTATGTTACATTTATTTAGTTCAAATAATGAAAATTTGAATTAAAATTTTATTTAAATATTTAATAAATGTTTTTTTTATAGAGCTATCATCAACAGAAAATATACATGGTATTAAAAGAAAAAATCCATCAGCATCAAAAAAAAATATGTACGGTCTGTTTAAAGAAAAAGCTAGATCAAAAAAATGAACACGAGAAAGCAAAAGCTGAAAGGCTGAAAATGGACAAGAAATTCCTTGCAGTTTTGACTAAATTAGCTGAAAAGTAGTTAATGCTTAACTTATAAAAAGTATCTTTTAAAAAATACAATGCTTTTCCATTCCTTTTTCCAAAGTTATTATAGCTAATCATAACTAAAGTCTCTATTCTGTAACGTTTAACAATCGTATTTCATATTCTGTAAGAATTGATCAATCATAATAGAGTATTCTACTTTTACAGTCGAATGAGAGGGGAATACTTGAGTGTGATTGATCAACTCTTACAGATTATGGAATATGGTTATGGCCAATATAAATGCCCTTTAATAAATTAATGATTAATAACACATCTTTTATTTTTTATGTAATATTTTTTTTGTTTTGTAATACCTCACACTTAGATGAATTTTAAGTTGGCGGCATACAATATTTTTTTCTCGCTGAATTTATATTTTGCTACCTTATATTTGCTACTTTATATTTTGACAATCGAGAATTCAGCAAGAAAACATGCGTCGTGTGTCCTCAAGTTTTACTTATTGTTTTGTGTAAAAAGAGAAATTTATATTAATTTTATTTTGTTTAATACTGATATATTACACTCATGTTATACTACTTATATAAGACAAAGTTATTATACGATCTCATTTACGTTTACTTTACTACATTTATCAAAACAATTAAAAAACTTATAATATAATAGTTTATATATGTTTTGTATTTCTTATATTTTATAAGTATATCTGTAAAACCTGTAAATGTGATGTTCTTGTAAATAAAATTATAACACATCAAATAAAGAGCAATGAAATTGTGGTATGAAGCTTGTGCCTCTTGCGTTATGTGTAACGCGCCTTTTCTCATTCAATGCCCTGTGGCTTGCGTTGCGTGGTGCACTGTAGAATTTACTGAATGCTGCTTGATAGACAAAATTTCTTTATTTTGCTTGTACAAGAAAAGAGCTTAGCATGCTCGTACGGATGAGAAGATACAATTAAACTTAGAAGTAAAAAAAATGTCATGTCGTCTTGTAACGAACGG
>NW_017300249.1:10687-11208 GCF_001594075.2 Trachymyrmex cornetzi
CCAGCCTGACTAGGTTGCGGGGCCAATAAAAAGAAGAAGAGATGTCATCTTGTAACGAACGGAACGGAACTAACTAACTGTGCGCAGCATTCTGCGCAGCGAACCCGAGTGCTCACGAGAGGTAACGAAGGCGCCCGAGGCGATCACGTGACGATCTGGTAATAGCGCGACCAGGGAAATTCACGTGAGGCGGAATTACAAAATCTTACACGCGAATAAAATAAATTCAACTTATTGACAGCGTATACAGAAATATTTATTACAAATATTTATTTTAAAGATTTAAGTAATATTTTAATATTCTGGTATTTATGTCCATAAGAAAAAACATATTGTTACGAAAAACATATTTATATATATACAGGGTGATGCTTTTAACTTGAGACATTCAAATATCTCAAAAAATAAGCACACTACGAAAAAAATGTTCAGAATCAAAATTTTATCATTTCGAGGGGGACATACAATGACGTTAAAATCAGACCCCCCACCCCGCCCCCTGGGCGGTGAGGGGGGGCAAG
>NW_017300249.1:11438-12993 GCF_001594075.2 Trachymyrmex cornetzi
AAACAAACTTCTCATTATTTTTTATTACTCATTAATTACTTCTCAAGAAACTTACTTTTAGCGTAACCCAGGAACAACGACGTGGACGTAGTAGTTTTCTGTTCCCTTCGGGGTGCTTGATTAACGTGAGTCCCCTCGCCTCTCACGATTCGGAGTACTCAGGGAATCATCTTTCAATTAAAGAAGGTGCTCAAAGTGATGACCTTCGACTTCAATGCACTTGTTAATCCGCAATTCAAATGAACGTACACAACTGATGAGTGTATCTCCTTGAATTTCAGCACATGCATTTCTGATTCGGTCAATCATATTCTCACGTGTTGTTGGTTCTTCTTTGTACACTTTGTCTTTGAGATAGCCCCACAAAAAAAAATCTGGTGAAGTAAGATCTGGTGTTCTAGCAGGCCAATTTACCGGACCAGCTCTACCGATCTAGCGACCATTAAAAACACGATCAAGAACTTCTCGTGCTTCCACCGAATAGTGTGCCGGACAACCATCATGTTGAAACCACATGTTCTGTCGTATTTCTAAGCTCAAGTCTTCAAGTAATATTGGCAGTTCATTTTCCAAAATGTCTCGGTACTTTGGACCATTCAAGTTGCCTTCGATAATGTGGGGACCGATCAGTTTGTTGCCAATAATTCCACACCACACGTTGACAGTCCACGGACGCTGATGTTCGACTTGACGAAGCCAGTGCGGATTTTCAACACTCCAGTAATGCATGTTGTGTCGATTAACTGTTCCATGGTTTGTAAAGGATGACTCGTCGGAGAACAATACGTAATAAAAAAAGTTGGGATTTTGGTGTATTTGTTCACTTGCCCACTCACAAAAAACTACCCGATTTTGGAAATCAACGCCATGAAGTTCTTGATGTAAAGAGACATGATACGGATGATATTTATTACGTTTTAAAATTCTCAAAACACTCTTCTGAGACATTCCGGAATTGCGAGCAATTTCTCGTGTACTAACATGAGGATTATTAGCAATTGCAGCTAATACAGCAATTTCATTATTTTCTCTCGTGACTGTTCGATTACGGGACTTTTTTTGTGGTTGAACACTTCTATCGGTAGTAAATTGTTTGATAATACAATAAAATGAAGCACGTGACCGAATTCTAGCTGGAAAACGCTGAGCCTAGAGATCGATAGCATTATCAAAATTTCTTCCAGCTTCTCCATACACCAGAACCATTTCAATTTTTTCTTGTACAGTTAGATACTCCATTCTAAAGTAGTATTCGGAATAATCTTCGATTTAAGTAAAGCGAGTTTTGTTCATTCCTCGTGGCACGCACAGCCGCAACACTGAGCTGATTCATTACAAATAATTTGTAACCCAGGAAACACTGTTAATGTAAATATTTACTTTAACAGTGTTTCCTGGGTATTATTGAGCTCTGGCGTATTTTAGAGGTCAGACGAGGCCAATGACACACTTTGAGAGTGTTTACTCTTTTCTTTTCTTAAATACAGTACAAATGAAAAAAAAAAAACTTTAAGACAAAACTCACTTTACTTAAATCGAAGATTATTCCGAATAC
>NW_017300249.1:13505-18121 GCF_001594075.2 Trachymyrmex cornetzi
GGGGGCGGGGTGGGGGGTCTGATTTTAACGTCATTGTATGTCCCCCTCGAAATGATGAAATTTTAATTCTTAACGTTTTTTTCGTAGTGTGCTTATTTTTTGAGATATTTGAATGTCTCAAGTTAAAAGCATCACTCTGTATATTATATGTGTGTCAAACGTAAAATTATGAATACAATTATTGAAAGAAATATACAAAACATAATGCAATTGCTTAATTTTAAAATTCAATTAAAGTAAAAATGTTTAAAATAAATAAAGGTTAAGCGTTTCGCGGGTTTTCTTCGTGCCCAGATCCATTCTTGGAATGCCAACGTTTTGTGAACCTTGCAGTCCACTGCAAGGCTGCTCCTCGCCCTGATGAAGTGGACTGCAAGGTTCACGAAACGTTGGCATTCCAAGAATGGATCTGGACACGGAGAAAACCCACGAAACGCATAAGCTTTATATAGAAAGCACCCGTGGAAGCCTCAAGAAGAGAGAGAGAGAGAGAGAGAGAGAGAGATGTTTAATATATATTAATCTTTAAATACTACAATAAGATAAGATTCACACTACGCATGACATCAGACATATAACGATACAATACCTAGTAAGACAGTATATTTTCTGGAGACAAAAATTCTCTTATTGGATCATACGTGCATAGTATGAATCTTGCATAACAATTTTTTAAACTTATTGACGTAAAGTATTCATAATTAAATCTCTTAGCATTTCCACCAGCATTCTGTCTTCCTTGATATAAAATAACATGACCTCTATCATATTCTTGGGGGTGATCACGATTGATCACGGCTCGATTGGACACTACCAATCACAGCGACCGGTGCTTAGAAGCTTTGTAGTCTCAAGCGCTGTGAGTGACTCATGTCCAATTGAGCCGTGTCCAACTGGGTGCCACCCATATTCTTGTGGAGTTGGAATGGTGATAACTTCAATTTCAACATTTCTTAATATACATATATTATGAATTACACAACGTGCTATCACATATTCCGCTATTAAGTCCACTCTTGACATAGGCAGACAGTGCAATAAACTTCTCATTCTTCCTTTTAACAGACCAATGCCTCTTTCGATTGTCACTCTGGCTACTGAATGGCGATAATTATAATTGTTTTGTGCCACTGTAAGGTGTCCATTGTCTCTGAAGGGAGTCAGTAAGTGTTGATGAATCTCGTATGCAGCATCTCCCAATATATGACTGTCAGTTGGAAATTTCTCTTCATCATTCAAGTAGTTTGCTACCTCAGATTGTCGAAAAACTCGCTGGTCATGAACTGAACCAGGATGCCCAGCATAACAATGTGTGATCAAAGTTCTGTGATCACACACCAACTGTAAATGAACGCAAATGTACATAACCAAATATCTTCAAAAGACTATTCATTATTAACAAATTAAAATACTTGTTACCTGTAACTGTATTGAATGAAATCTTTTACAGCTTATGTAATCGACAGAATTTTCTTTTGGAGCATCTATTCGAATATGGGTACCGTCAATGGCCCCAATGATTTTCGGAAAGCTACTGTTTTCTACGAATCCTTGCATAACCCTTTCAGCATAATCCCATAGGCCATTTAATAAATGTTGAAGCATTTAAGAAAAGTGCATGAGTGACCCTTTGCACAGCCCGAACAGCAGTTGCTCTTCCAACATTGAATCTATTGCAAACAGATCTTAAGAAAGAAATTTATTAAAAAATGTAAAATGCAAATACTTTATTGTGAATTAATAATTATTTATTGCATTATGTTGAATGTTTCCTTACCTGTAGGAACCCATCGTTGTCATTTTCCAAATAGCTATCATTAATTGATGATGTGGTGGTATCATAGGAGATCCTTTTATTTGTCTTGTTAAATATGGCCTGAGCATTTGTAAAAGAAATTCAAAAGTCGCCTTCGACATTTTATGAATAAGAAGAAATATTATTGTTAATATCAACTTGCGAAGAAGCATATGTGGATAATTGGAAGTGAAAAATCATGTATGTTCACTAACCTAAGATGACTTTTGAAATCATAATCCATGTAGTGACCCACAACATCGATATAATTTGGAATTCGCGGACGAAGTATACGCCTTTTCCTTTTACGTAACACTAACTCCCATTCATCATCAGAACTGGATGAGTCTTCAGATTCATATTTTCTACAGCGCAGTACGATTACCTTAATGGTATCCATGTTACAAAACTGTTCACTTACAAAACCCGTTCCACTAAAGATTTCGCCCGCAGTGCCTGTAAGTTAGTGGAACGGCAAATACTGCGGTCGTGGTCGTGGTCGTCGCAGACTTTAAGTGGAACACACCCTGATTCTAACCCAGGGGCTCCGCGAGGGAGGTGAGGGGAGGAAGGGAACCCGTGGCGAGGGGGTGACGTCACATGGGGGAGGAAGTGACGTCACAAGAGAGGGGAGGGGGTGACATTGCAGCCGAAAACAGAATCGCGACTGCATCCCGGGACTCACACATGACTATTGTGATAATTAAAGTTAACTAGAGACATTTAAGTTGCGATTTAAGCGAAAGTAAGTTTAAGAAAAATGCATTGCTGAAAATTAAATAAAATTATGGTGTAGGGAAAAAGGCGGATTTCTTGTATTATTAATAGGATAAGGATTCCTGTATAATTAGGATTATTATTATTATATTTGTTCAAATAAGTTTAAAATTAATAGTGTTTTCGATTGGGCAAAAGTTAATGAGCACCAGTGCGCACTCAGTTCACACCACCACTGGCCGAGTTCCATGGATTACACTGAATAATGCAAGTTCAAAAGAACACGCCAAGATTTTCAGTACTAAAGCTGAAAGTGCCATTTCGAGTTGTAGGATTGTAAGACTGGATTTGTAAGCCTAAGAGTGATATTTCATTTGTGCGTTTTTGTCGTACGACAAATTTTTCAAACCCGTTGATTGGTTACAGGATTAGAGATGAAAATGACCAAATTTTACGATAATTTACTCGGTAATTTACGGTAAATTAGTCAGTAATTTATGGAGGCTGGTAAAATGGTAATTTAAAAAAATTATAAAGATAAAGTAATTTGATTTAAGAGTATTTAGTCATTAAGTTAAAAAATTGAAAAACACTATTTAATTTAATTTTTCATTTCGATACTCCATAATTACATATTGATAGACTAATTAAGAAACTATATAGGTACGTAGTAACTAGAGAAATTTCAAATAAATTTTTATTAAAATTTTTAAAACAAAAAGTGTGACAGGTACAGTAGTTCTTAAAAGTTAAGAAGTTAACTATATTTTTTATACCTTCTAAATATATAGCCTACGTAGTAGAAAAATTTTAAATAAATTTTTTAATTTTGAAAACAAAAAGTGTGACAGGTACATAATCTTATATTTCTCATACCTTATAAACTCATTATAATACTTTTATTTGCTTGCTATTTCACTTTTTAGGGACTGTCTAGTTTTTACTAGAGTAAATACAAAAATAATATAACCACATATATCAAACAAAAATATATCAATTATATATTTATACAATATATATGAAAAATAAAATAAACTTATAATTACAGAATTGCACCATTGCAAGAATACTTCAGTAAAAATATAGAATAACCTTGTAAAATAAATAAATAAATAAATTAATTAATTAATTAAATGATAGAAATAGAAGAAAAAAGTATATTGTATATATCATTTAATTTTAAAATTTTATACATAAGAACGAAAATACAGTCTATTTGTTGCATAAAATTATAAGAAACAAATTTTATCAAAATTACTAATAAATTACCATTTTACCGCAATTTTACCGTAAGTAATTGTAAGATTGAATTTTACGATATTTTTACATCTCTATACAGGATAGAAAGATCCGAGGACCTCTCTGTTCTATACACATTTGTCGTACGACGAAAACGCATAAATAAAATAGCACTCTAAGGACTTGACTGAACTGCTCACTGCAGGAAGAACATTAAAAAATAACATCGACATCTCTCATGTTCATAACTGTAGGTAACGATTTTTCATTATATGTAATGTCACGTCTGGAATTTTTATCCCTTCTGACGCGGACCGTGGATTCGTTGATAGGCGAGGTTATGCATGCATTAAGGTGGAACGCAAAATTTTCGGTTTCTTTTATTAGAATTTTATTGTTTGCTTCGCTGCGCTATAAAATTTCTGGATCAGCACTTAAAGGACCAATAGGTTCCTGTCATCGTCTCTATCTTAATTACTCGCGGCGTCCGTGGTTCCACCTTAGCCGAGGTGGAGGCGGATCCGGATAATTGCCCGGAACGGGGTGATAATACCTGGGGAGCACCCCCATTAACCTGGACCCCCCAGCAGTCCAGGAACGGAATCTACGAGAGGGCCCCGCCAACATGCAAATACCAAAAATTTTAACTCTAACTAGAGTAAATTAATAAAAATCAAATGAAAGAAAGTTCTAGAACAATATTAGTAAACAGGCATACATGTTGACGGGTCAACCCTCCTTACTGCCCAGCACCACCATTCTAAAAGACCCCCATTAACCTGGACCCCCCACCATCGAAAATCAAAATCGCGATAGGTCAAAAATTTAGTGCTCTTTATTTGCTAATTATTTGCTGAAAAAAAAA
>NW_017300249.1:18538-19509 GCF_001594075.2 Trachymyrmex cornetzi
CAGCCACCTTAAATGGCTCGTAGAATGTCGTAAGAATTATTTGCTCGCATGTTTTTGGTCGCAAATTAATCCTGGGACTGTATACTATCGATTTGTGACAAAACACGATTTATTTGCTAACTGTAAAGTCCTGAAAAGTCCATAAGTCGAGCACAAGCGCGCGGTCAAGCAGCGCGCTGCGTAACAGCCACCTTAAATGGCTCGTAGAATGTCGTAAGAATTATTTGCTCGCATGTTTTCGGTCGCAAATTAATCCTGGGACTGTATACTATCGATTCGTGCCAAAACAGAATTTATTTGCTAACTGTAAAGTCCTGAAAAGTCCATAAGTCGAGCACGAGCGCGCGGTCAAGCAGCGCACTGCGTAACAGCCACCTTAAATATCTCGTAGAATGTCGTAAGAATTATTTGCTCGCATGTTTTTGGTCGCAAATTAATCCTGGGACTGTATACTATCGATTCATGCCGAAATACGATTTATTTGCTAACTGCAAAGTGCCGAAAACAGCCGGGATGTTGAGCACGAGCGCGCAGCCAATCAGCGCGCTGCGTATCAGTAGGATCTTAAAACGCTCGTGGAATGTCGTAAGAATTATTTGCTCGGAAGTTATCGGTGCCACTGCAATCCTGACACAATGCCCTATCGAAAACTGCCAAATTTCGATTTATTTGCTAATTCTAAAGTGTTGAAAATGTCGAGTTAAGCGAGAACGTCCCGCGACGTACTTCGAGGTGTGTTTCTATCGTCCTGAAATTATTTGCTCGCATGATTTTGGTAGCAAATAAATCGGATCTTGGCATGAATCGATAGTATACAGTCCTAGAATTAATTTGCCACCAAAATCATGCGAGCAAATAATACTTACGACATTCCACGAGCCATTTAAGGTGGCTGATACGCAGCGCGCTGCTTGACCGCGCGCTCGTGCTCGACTTATGGACTTTTCAGGACTTTACAGTTAGCAAATAAA
>NW_017300249.1:19678-21462 GCF_001594075.2 Trachymyrmex cornetzi
GTATACAGTCCCAGGATTAATTTGCGACCAAAAACATGCGAGCAAATAATTCTGTGGAGGTAGAAAAGGGACTTGAAGTAGCGCTGCGCGGGCCGTGTAGGTTCTCGCTGCGCGACCTCTAGTATTGTTTTAATATTAAAAATATTGAATTTCCAAATTTTATTTACGCTATCTTCGAGCACAAATAAAAAGCAAAAAAATCTGGTGTTCTTAATTTCTTTGTAGCACCACGGGATCTATTTTTTTCAGTATGGGGGGGTCCAGCTTAATATTAACCTGGACCCCCCATTTTATTTTTTTATTCCCACTAAACCGCTAGAGCAAAAAAATTTTTTTTTCAGCAAATAATTAGCAAATAAAGAGCACTAAATTTTTGACCTATCGCGATTTTGATTTTCGATGGTGGGGCGTCCAGGTTAATGGGGGTCAGGAGAGCTGGACCGTGCGCGGATCGGTGAAATCGCGCGAGTCGAATTCCGTCCGGTGATAGTATTCGCGCTGCAATTTCTTTAGCGCTTGCTCACGCCCCGTCCGATGAACTCTCGGCATCTACACAGATTCGTGAAGTTACTCTAGCGGGCTCGTTGTTCGGGACAGAGCGAAACAGAAGAGTAACAACGCGCGAAGGGAAAAGAGAAAAAGAAAAAAACAATCGCAAGAGAAAAAAAACGATATTTCAACGATCTTCTACGATAGCGGGAAATGGCCAGAAGAGGAGCGGTAGGGGGCTGGATGTGAGCCCTTGCTCTCCGCTCGGATGGCGGGCGGGGGGCGAAAAACGGCCGATGCGAGGAAGCCTCCGCGGCCTTGTAAGAGGCCTGCTGAGACGGAAATTGATGGGTATATAGGGAGTCGCTCCTGAGTCAGAAGCAACCTAGGGTTGGAGACTGTCGTCCGGAGGTTCGAGAAAGTCTAGCGCGATCCTAGTGACTGGCCCTCACGCGAGACTTCCTCCTCCAATTGTTGCAGTAACATAAATGCAATGCCTATATAATGGAACGGCACGAACGGCACAATAACAGAAAGGCCCTTTGCACGGAACAAAGTGATGAGAAAAAAAAGGTGATAAAACGAAATAAGGAAAACGATAATTAACTTCAAATTAGCGACACTTTAATAAAATGAAACGAATAACAAATATTTTCGACTCACTTTTCTCGTATAATTAATAGGATTCTAGCCGCAACTATTCTCAGCAATTCGCTTATTTATGAAAATTTACAGCGGTTTATCAAAGATTTGATACAACGATTTCGGTAGCAGTCTGCTGGTACGGGCTATTCCGTGCCAGTGATCTTCGCAAAAGCAAAAAACGGCCGCGGAAGCTGGCCTTTTTCTTATTTAATTGCTACCAATTTAATTGCGAAAGTGCGACAATTAGCTTACTTTGGATGCTTATTCACTCCACTCACACGAAGGGGAGGTTGAACAGCGCCGGGTGTCCCTGATACCGGGTTGTTCGTCGTTCGCTCGTTGTGGCCCTCCGATTGAGCTTACACTATTTCACACTATAAAAATTTCCGAGATCACTAAAAACCTTCCGAATGAAGTCTACTGGTGTCACTGGCCAGAGAGAAATTGCGAGAATCTACTGAAGTCGGTATCGAATGAGTAACTGATAAAAATTACCGCATAAAGTCTACCGGTCTCTCTAACCGAAGAGAAGTTACGAGAATTCTGCGCGCTCAATCGGGGTGCCGTTTATATAGCTTTTAGAATGCTGGTGCTGGGCAGTAAGGAGGGTTGACCCGTCAACATGTATGCCTGTTTACTAATATTGTTCT
>NW_017300250.1:0-2058 GCF_001594075.2 Trachymyrmex cornetzi
TTGATAAAATTTTGATGAATTTAGCTTGGCGCCAATTTTGTTGATATTAAATCTTTCATACGAATAATACATATCATTAGAGTTAAATAAATTAAGAAAAAAATTAAAGTTACTATTATATTTTTTCTTTGGGACGATTAAAATGGTAAAATTTAACTTGGCGCCAGTTGTTGATATCAAATCTTTTATACAACTGATACATATCATTAGTTCTATTAAACAGCAAACGTGATTAGTCATCAGTTTCACGGCCGATTAAGTAATAGGCGTTGTTGAAACTGGCTCAAATGGTAATTCTTTACGAGAATTTGGGCCAGTTTCACCAACGCTTAGCGCTTTTTTTACCTTTTTTTTAAAAAGGTAAGTTTGTATATAGATTAAACGCGAAATAGATGTAAGATAATTTTTGCTTTTATAATTATATTTCTAATATTTAGATGTTTTAGACTCTTATGTCCATTTCCACCAACGTAGATTAACTTTAATGTCGGTTCAACTTGCTCTTCGTTTTTTTCTAATTCTAAAGATAAATTGAACCGAGATTAAAGTTAATTCACGTTAATGGAAATGGGCATTAATTGTTCTTTACTTATTGTTTTATATTTGAATTATAAGTCTTTTACTCATTTTTATATTATATATTTCTAATTAATTGTTCTTTACATATTGTTTTATGTTTGAATTATAAGAGTCCTTTACTCATTTTTATATTGTATGTTTTTAATAATGAAAAAACTACTATAAAAATAAATCATCTTTTAAATTCAAGTATACATATACACGCTTTCTACTGCATTGCAGACACTTTCTTAAACCTGCGTACGAAGGAATATTGCAATAAAAGTTATTACAAATTTTATAAGATAATATTAATTGAACAGCAGAAAATATTTATTCTAGCCTCACGTGTTCATATGTGTTCCTCTGTTCCATCGATGTGACAGATTCTAATCTGAATAGTTTAACGGTTAATACTAAATGCCACATTTACCTCTTGCTATCTAGAGTCAAACCTGTCAGAATGAGAGGCGAACACCTAGACACCCATTTCCTCGAAGACAAACACCTAGACACCCACTTTCTTGAAGGCGAACACCTTGACATCCACTTCCTCGAAGGCGAATACCTAGACACCCACTTCTTCAACAGCGAACACCTAGACACCCATTTCCTCGACGGCGAACATGTAGACACCTAGACATTCACTTCTTCGACGGCGAACACCTAGACACTCACTTCTTCGACGGCGAACATCTAGACGCCCACTTCCTTGACGGCGAACACCTAGACATCCATTTCTTCGACGGCGAACACCTAGACACCCATTTTCTCGACGGCGAACACCTAGACGTTCACTTCCTCGACGGCGAACACCTAAACACCCATTTCCCTAATAGACACTCACTTCGACGGCGAACACCTAGACACTCATTTCCTCGATGGCAAACACCTAGACACCCATTTCCCCAATAGCGAACACCTAGACACCCACTTCCTCGATGGCGATCACCTGGACACTCATTTCTTCGACCTAAACACCCACTTCCTCGACGACAAATATCTAGACGTTTAATTCCTCGACGGCGAACACCTAGACGCTAATTCCTGAATATCTATACACCCTCTTCCTCGACGCGGTAAATACCTAGATCTTCAAGGACAATCTCGATATTTCATTTTAATTATAATTAATATTTTATTTTAATTCATTTTATTAATTAAATTTCATTTTAATTTCAATTAATTATAATAATAATGCGCCGCGTGCACGTCACATGACACATCGTATATGTGACAATGTTGCCATCGCTGATTAACACAGCCGTCATGTGTGGTTGATCACATTATTCGAATGTGCAATGCTGCCATTGCTAGGTTAAGTCAAAAGCTCTCTAGTGTCGAAAAAACGAGAAGGACATTTTCTCCTGGTCGACGACGACAATAATAATGATGATGACAATAAGGACGACAGTAGGTATACTAGGCGGGGACAACGAGGGGGGTGAGGGGCAGGAGGTACCCGCGGCGAGGGGGGTGACGTCACAGGGGAGGGAGGGG
>NW_017300250.1:2116-2429 GCF_001594075.2 Trachymyrmex cornetzi
CATAAATAGTGACGTCACAGGGGATGGTGTCACAGGGTGAGGGGGTGATATCACAGGCGAGGGAAGGGGAGACGTCACAGGGTGAGGGGATGGTGTCACAGGGTGAGGTGGATGACATCACAAGGGGTGTACGGGGATGACGTCACAGTGGGTGACGTTGAGGTACAGGAGGATGTCCCGGATGCAGGAAATTGCGTAGCGGAAATTACGTAGCGTGGAATGTTGCGTGCGCGTCGCGATGATGCGGGGTCAGTATCCGCCGGGCGGTTTCCTCCGTCCGCAGCCGCCATCGCGCGCGGGCCGCCGCCGCCGC
>NW_017300250.1:2475-2803 GCF_001594075.2 Trachymyrmex cornetzi
CCCTAATAACACACTTTATCCAAGATACATCCTAAGGATGTCCTTAGGATGTTCAAAGGACATACGGACGTCCTTTGGACGTCGTCAAGACGTCCCCTGGAGGTCTGTGTTGTTAGGGATGTATGGTTTATAGCAATAATTTGAAGTATTTTTCGTATTCTAATAGTAATTTCTTATTTTAATTAATAAGAGATCGGTAGTATTGTTAATGCTCTCGCACGCAATGAATTCGACGCGTAACGCGATACCGCAGAGATATGGAATGGAAGGAGTATGGGAAACAGTAATTTTGAACACTGAGCAATATACAATATGCAATTATTTTTAT
>NW_017300250.1:3995-7240 GCF_001594075.2 Trachymyrmex cornetzi
AATGTTAACGTCAATGGAAAAAGATTTTGACATATGATGAACAACGTTTGGTGCACATTATTTATGTATGTTCATGTTATCGGTTATCGCTATACTTACCATTTATACTTACCGTCTCTCTTCCTCTTACACACCGTCATCTTCTTCCCCCTTATGCGATTAAATTTCGCATCTTGGTCCAACCAATTGTTTTTTTATTATATATATTAATAATAATAATAACTTAAATAATTACAGACACTGAGATATATTGTTTTAATATGCGTTTATTTTTTTGTATAATGCATTATATACAATATTATCTGAAGCGCATTATTAATTCGTATTCAATAACTGAATTCTTATCATAAATCTTACGCAAAGTGTTTACCACTTCAAATTTATTTGCAATACAGTTTTGATGTAAATAACTTACAAAATATTTAAATTTATCGCTTATACTATTTGTATATTGGCGCAAATCGAAATATATGTGCTCGACACATTGTGTCGAGTTCAAGCATAAAAAGTATAGTCGACGATTTCATATACACACACACTTGTCACATAAAGATAATTTTACATTGTCAACATCACATATTTCAACAAATTTAATGACAAGGTCCAGTATCATTACTTTCGATGGCGTAGATGACTGCATCAATCGCTGGATAGCTGTCCGTTTTTTTCGATTAACGCCATCCACATAGTACGAAGCAGAACGATGCGGTTGCCTCGGGTATCGTCAATCGCAATTTCTACGTAAGACATTGGTCTCACAGCGATCCCGATCTCCAGAAATTCATACGCTGTTGGTGTCAACGCTAATACTCATGTCAAAATTGTACGAGAAGACGCGCTGTAATGAAAAAAAAAACAAACGAATAAGTGATCTACAGAGAAAATTATTAAAAACCATATATAAAATACTTATGGTTGAACGTATGAATCCATGTCTTCCGAGCGCCTGATGCAGTAACGTCACACGAACCCCTTTCAAATCCTATCCCCTTTTTTATTCATCATTATCAGAGGAATCACAGGAAGAATCTTCAGACCAAAAATTCGGCGGATAATAGATATGCAGGTCGGTAATATACATACGTCTCCGCCAAGGTAAAAAATCAACGATAACACACGTGCCTCGAGTACACGTATGAATTTCAGACCTTATTTCCATTTTACTAAACGTTTTTACCGAAACGTTATCCTGCTGCTCTGATATTTTGAAAACCAAGTATTAGTACGTGTTGACACATTGCGGAAACCAAGTTCCCGGTTGCAAATCAAACGCGAGAGCGATGAACAATTACGGTTAGCCATTTTACACAGACTGACTTTCCACAAAAATCCTCGCGGATATTTGTATGACCATTACCGGTCAATGACATCAAAAATGCAAGCGTCAGATTTTTAGACACGTCCGGTGATGACATTAATGTAGTCTGACACCACAATTGCAGCGTCTGGAAATTTGCAAGTTTCAATATGACTTTGTCCCCGTAATATAAGAAATTTTTTTCAAGGACATTTGACATGTTTTGTAATGATTAATGGAATATGATACAAATGCAACGTTACCAAATAATAAAATATATATAATTTGATATAATTGAGATGCGACGTTGCCAAACAGTGCAATATCTGTTAATATATAACTGCTTTATTAGCGGAATATAAGAAGTTTTTTTTCAAGAATGACGATCATTAATATAATTTGACACAAATGCGACGTTGCCAAATAATGTGATATACTTGAGATGCAACGTTGTCAAACAGTGCAACATTTGCTGATATACAGCTGCTTTGTTAGCGTAATTTAAGATTTCTTTTCAAGAATCATTAATGTAATTCAATATTTTTATATTTCAGTCAACACCGATATGGGGCTTGTTGGGCCAATACCTCATAAGTAACCTTATAAACTCAGCTGCTTAAATGAACTCTGTCTTTATCAATACTTTTTATCCTGTGTTAACGATTAAACATATTTTATGTTTAATTAATATTATAAAGAGATAAGATTTTAATTTTTCTGATTTGTTAATTAAAGCATTTAAAAAGAATATTACAAATTATTATATTTAAGATGACAGTAATCAAAATTTGATTAACATACACATTATCCTTTCATGTTTTTAATAATATGTAACCTTATTAAACAGTTATCTTCATGGTTCAACTTATCCTTCGAGAATATTCCACATGTCCACTTGCATCCTTGTAATTAATGTAATCTTTTTCTTGTTTATGAGATATATATATCAAGGATTTATAAGTACTCAATTATTAAACCAGATGAGCATGCAACGTTTTAAAGCATTTACCATTAGTCCATCTATAATTGTGTGAACATTTATAATAATTTCAAGAAAAAGTGTCACAACACGCTAGTCCCGCTCTACCCTACATCGAGACTCCGTACCAGATGCTATCAAACCGCTATCGAACAGCTATAAACGGCTATCAGACTGATATTTAACAGCTATAAACAGCTATCAGATTGATATCGAACCGCTATCGGTTCATTTCAATATCTATCTGTTTTACATTTATTTTAAAATATCTACAGGTTAGGGTGGCGAAAATAAAAACATATTAATGTAAGATAACATAGATTTTATTTAAAAATCTTACAATTCTTCCTGGTGTCGCGACCACCAGTTAAATATCTTAAATACATTTTGTAACGCGCAATTCTTTGCGTGTTTTCCGCATCATATAGTGTTATAATCATTTAGATTACACAGCACCGAGTCGCAGTTTACGCTGTCACATAAGGTTCCACATTAATATATGTATATATAAACGTACTTTCAATTTTCCCATCAGTTGGTGCTCGTCTACAATGTTAACGTCAATGGAAAAAGATTTTGGCATGTGATGAACAACGTTGGTTATTATTTTATGTATGTTTACATTATCGGTTATTTTGTCAGATCTATCAGGCAATACCGTCGTGAAGTTAGCCCCCAACATTAAAAAAAATTAAGTTTCTATAGCTCATTCGATTGCTCATCGTTTGCACATATATGCACATTTCGAATTTTCGTTTGCACACTTTCAGTTTAAAAGTTATTCAAAAAACAAATTTGGGGGGGCCAACTTCACACTAGCCCCCCAACTTCAAGCAAATGGGTTCGAAAAGGTCTTAATCGATAGATTTTTGTTTGCACATTGCGAAACAAGTCGAATTTTCGTTTGCACACTTATAGTTTAAAAGTTATTAACAAATGAGTGTTGGGGGGCCAATTTCACACTACGTA
>NW_017300250.1:7588-8880 GCF_001594075.2 Trachymyrmex cornetzi
CGATTGATGTCATTTTGAGCTCGATTCTCTTGAATTCGGACCGAAAACGCTCTTTTTGTTATGTCTGAAACTTTAATTGTTAATAACTTTTAAAGTACCGGTGTGCAAACGAAAAATCAACCTGTTTCGCAATGTGCAAACGAAATCCTATCGATTCATGCTATTATGAACCAATTTCTATCGAATTCGAGCCGGAATCGTATTTTTTACGTAGTGTGAAATTGGCCCCCCAACACTCATTTGTTAATAACTTTTAAACTATAAGTGTGCAAACGAAAATTCGACTTGTTTCACAATGTGCAAACGAAATCCTATCGATTAATGTCATTTTGAGCTCGATTCTCTTGATTTGGGACCGAAAACGCTCTTTTTTATGTGTGAAACTTTAATTGTTAATAATAAAACTTAAAATTATAACTCTCGAAAATGTCAAATAACATAAACATTAATGGGCTAATGAGAGTCACAGCTGCGGTAGTTCGTGCGAGAAAGAAACAATTTTTATTATGTATAATACTTATTAATTCTAGACGTTTCGGCTCCAATTCGGGCCATCCTCAGTAATTCGAATCGATATAATAGTCATTTCATCTTCCATGGCTGGACAAGAGAGTGGCAACTCCATCAATCCATAAATTTTGTCTCAAGATTGAAAAATCTCGTGGCAATGAATAGAAAGAAATTCTAAATATGATTTGCCATTAGTATGTTAAACACAATAAAAAGAAGAAAAAGGAAATTGGAAACAGAACTCATCTGTACAGCCATGTAAATTTACTAATAATATAAAATTGTTTAATACAGGAAATAAAGTTGGTCGCAAAGAAACATTCTGACTGTGAACAAGTCAGCGGACGATATTCGACCAAGTGCGACAATCGAACAACAATAGTAGCAAAGCAAGGTATATCCTCGCCCATGGGATACCCCGCGGGGTGAGGGGCCGGGGGGAAAACTGGGCGAGAGGGGTACTGTGGTGCGGGGGGGCAGCCAATGAGCGAGCTGCTTTAGCCTCCCACCACCTCTCGCGGTTTTCCTCCCCGGCCCCCGTCCCCACGGGTGCATGTGTGTGTGAGCTCGTGACGTCACGACGCGAGGAGCGACGTGACGAAAATCCCACAAGCTCGAGAGCGGAAGGGCGACTGAGGGAGTTCGCGCGTTTTTTCGCGCCAACGCCCGTTCGCCCTCCCTCCCCCTCGACCCCCTCGCGTGTTCAGAACCCCCTTTGCCGTATGCTCGATCTCGCTCCCCTCGACTCGCGTATTCAGAACCCCCTTTGCCGTATGCTCGAT
>NW_017300250.1:9878-10516 GCF_001594075.2 Trachymyrmex cornetzi
AAAAAATATGTATATATTTATCATTTTACAGGAAGCTGCGGCTTGTTTTGCGAGACGTCACGCTTACACACACTGTGATGTTATAATGAAAAGTAAAAATTTATATTATAATATGTATCACACACTATAATATTGTAGCGTGTTCATACACACTCCACTATATATATAAAATAAATTAATAAAAATTATTAATATTGTAATATGTATCGTTAGTGTTACCTTAATTCGTACAGTATCCAGAGTCATCCGACATGTACTCCATATCGTCGATGTTTCCAAAATAATTTTCGAATTCTTCTTCAAATTCAGCAAAAAATCCATCAACGATACGGAGTAGATGTTCTTCGGGTATATTCCGCACAATATTCACTATGTTTTCCATTATGTGTACACTGCACACTATATACTGCACAAGTTTCAAATTAGATTAACTGTCCGTGACAGCGCGAGTGACATTATATATTACGATCAAGCAGCAGTTTTTCATTTTTTTTCCTTGAAAGATTATAGACCATTTCCTTTTCCTTTTAAACTATATATGAATATAAGTAAATGTAGTGTATAAAGGTAGGGTAAATAAATAAAAGTGTTTTATAATTAATAGAATAGTATTTATTATCGAATGGTGTACATAATAG
>NW_017300250.1:10843-11382 GCF_001594075.2 Trachymyrmex cornetzi
AGAATGCGTACGATAGAACGATGTGTGATTTGATGTCTGAAAGAAAAAAATGAGTGAATGGAAAAAAAAGGATGCAAAGAAAAAAATACTTACTTATTTGATGTGTTTTCATTATTAAGATTTTCATCATCGAATGGTCCCTTCACACCTCCTTCGTTAAGATTGTTCTGGTCCATGAGATACTTTTCAATATCCGCGTTGTTGAGTATTGGCGTGTATTCTTACAGTATTATCCTCACGATCGAACACGTGGATGTTGTCGGAATGACTGTTCCTTGTATACTAATCGTTTAAAACTATTATAGTATTGATTATATATGTCCTTCCATCTTTCCCCTCTCCTTCTTTTTATTTCTTGTTGTGTTTTATGTAGTACTCGATCGAAGTAGTCGAGTCAAGATATTCTGCATTTGTTGCAATAATCCATCTCTCGAACATTCAACGTTGAGTATGTTTATATCAAATTTACCAGCTTTTGTTACAGTTCTCGTGAACTCGTTAAATTGGTAGAATTGTTGTTTTTTAGCAAAGTACAGATT
>NW_017300250.1:14256-14477 GCF_001594075.2 Trachymyrmex cornetzi
CTCACCCCCTATGTTTAGAATATCGCGACTCATTGTTCACGACGAATCCCAGAGACCGTAGAAATTTGATGTTCGCAACGTTCAATCTCTCCTCCGTTCCTCCGTTTTCTTCCAACGTATCATTCCGTGAGCGATGATAATTGCGACGTCTGCGGTATGGTGGACGTATTCTTACAATCGTGTGACTCGTTTAGAACGAGCATCTGAGCATATTTTTATCG
>NW_017300250.1:14950-15170 GCF_001594075.2 Trachymyrmex cornetzi
TATTACCTTTATCGTTAAGCGTTTGTCGTCGTACGTGACGAATAGCAGCTCTCAGATACCTGTTTATAGCACTCAATTCATACGATCCTTCGAGAATCGTGATTATTTTGTCATCGGTATTGAAGTAGAATTTATTATTCGCGGAAGTAACGTTCGGTATTGCGTTGTACGTTTCAAAATTCGTAAGACCCAATTCATATTCACCATTACTTAAATCCAA
>NW_017300250.1:15227-15453 GCF_001594075.2 Trachymyrmex cornetzi
TAATGCGATTGAAGGTGAACGTTCAACTGAGATGACTCACACGACTTATTATTGGATATATTTTTTCTTCCAATCTATTTCTCGAAGAAATCGTAGACATAATTGACCGCAAATACTCTGATCAAATGTCTGATAAGAGTGATGATTATACGTTATGTTTTTTCCGAGATAGCGTTCGAGTTCCCTTGACGGTCTAAGATTGCCAAAACTATCGAAGTAAATAGCG
>NW_017300250.1:16681-17830 GCF_001594075.2 Trachymyrmex cornetzi
AATCACGAACGATAGGAGTGTCGAATCTCGACAGCAAGACGCGACTCATGTCCGATGGAGAGATTCGTAAACACGGCCCTCTGCTACCGAATACAATTCGTTGCATCATCTGTGGACCATCCAACTGTGGGAAAACGAACGCTTTGATAAGTTTGATAGAAAGTCCACACGGTGTACGTTTCGAAAACGTGTATGTGTATTCGAAATCTCTCTTTCAACCGAAATATCAATATTTGGAAGAACTGCTCGAATCGATAAATGGTATCGGTTACTACGCATTTTCCAACAATCGTGACGTCATACCACCGAAGGAGGCACTTCCCAATTCAATATTTGTATTCGATGATGTAGCCTGTGATAATCAGAATACTATTAGAGAATATTTTTCTATGGGTCGACATACGAACATCGATTGTTTTTATCTCTGTCAGACGTATGCAAAAATACCGAAACATCTAATACGTGATAATGCAAATTTTTTAATACTATTCAAACAGGATGGTACCAATTTGAAACACATTTATAACGATCACGTAAACACTGATATATCGTATGAGAATTTTTGCACGTTGTGCCATTTATGTTGGCAACGCAAATACGGTTTTGTGGTAATAGACAAAGATAGCGCATTACGCAACGGTAGATACAGACGAGGATTCAACGATTTCGCAGTAGTGTGAAAAAAAATCATTTTGTAGAGTGTTTGTGAAAAAAACTCGTCAGCGGTACTTCTTTACCGTTACGATAACATGGTTGCAACGAAAAGTCTCTCCGAACGGGAGAGAACGGCGAAATTGATCGCGAAGACACGCGCGTCGATTCGTAAGAAACACAGAGCATTGAAGACTGGTATAATGGAGAAGGAGATCGTTCTGGAGAAACAATTAAAACCTATTATCGAACCGTTGAAACAAATCGTTGGAAACACTGCACGTGAAGGTAAACCTGTTGAAACTACATTTATGAAGAGTAAGCGAAAGAATAAACGTGAGTATAGCGATGATGAGGAAGATGATAACAACGACGGCGACGACGATGATAATGATGCAATTCCAACACAAATTACTCCTCAGCGTTTTCCATGGAAAACGAACGAATAAATAAGAAACGATCAAACGTTATGCCTGATTCATCTAGAATTCATTCCAC
>NW_017300251.1:0-1052 GCF_001594075.2 Trachymyrmex cornetzi
TAACGATCGTGATTTTTCAATTTCATCGCTATCGTCTCTCCTCAGAGGCATACCAAATTTATTATACAGACATCGTATCGAGTTCGCGCGAAAACTGTCATAAGTTTTATTACAACAATTCAATTTATAATTAATCCAGTTTCACGAAGTTCTTCGATTATCGACAAAATTTCATTGTCGTAGGGCGTTATTACCCGCTCGACGAGAAGCATCGAGCAATTGAAGACGATCTACCAACTCGTTGGGATCGTCCCAATGAACGTAATCTATTTCATTGTCAGTCAATCTCACAGCGGATGGTATATTTGTCTTTATACCTGAACCAATACTCGTGCCACTGACACTTCTTGTAACTAAGAGCGGAGCAATAATGTTTTTGTATTTGTGTCCCTTGTTACTCTTAATAGGAATTCTAGCATTATTATCACGTCTGTGAGCATTCGTCGTCAATAATATATGTTTATACGTTTGTTTATCATTCTCGGTGTAGATAGCGTCGTTTGGAATCTTCTTGAAGATCAATTCGTATAGACCCGGTGTACCTTTGTATCTCTTTCCACCTATGATTATAGTGTCGTCCGTATCCACATCAAATTTTTTATTTCCCAACATCGTGCCGTTTTCATCGAAATAAACACCGTAGACAAGATCGATTTCATTTCTCGCGTTACCAATTAAAAGAGTATTTACATATACTTGTCCTAACGGCCCTAATTGACTTTGCAGTCGCTGACGACCTTGAGGGGTGTTCAACGTCTGTCTGATAGACGTTTCAAGCGATGGATTATCACCGGTTTCAAAAACTTCTTCGTCCTGCGAGTCAAAAGGAGTTACTTGTTGTTGTGATTCTATTGGTGTGGAATGAATTCTAGATGAATCAGGCATAACGTTTGATCGTTTCTTATTTATTCGTTCGTTCCATGGAAAACGCTGAGGAGTAATTTGTGTTGGAATTGCATCATTATCATCGTCACCGTTGTTGTTATCATCTTCCTCATCATCGCTGTACTCACGTTTATTTTTTCGCTTACTCTTCATAAATGTAGTTTCAA
>NW_017300251.1:10058-10274 GCF_001594075.2 Trachymyrmex cornetzi
ATCAAAACGTACTGCATAAAAATAGATACCTTATAAAAAAATTCTCGTTAAGGATGTGGTATCCCAACAGGAAAATATGCAAAACTGCGTAAAAAGAAATCATTCTTATTTTTGATCATTTTATTAAACAACTACTTTACAAAACATAACACTAAAGTATAAATGTTAGGTAAACAGCATGGAGCGTTTGGTATGAGCAAATGCAATCGAACGGTA
>NW_017300251.1:10871-16423 GCF_001594075.2 Trachymyrmex cornetzi
TACAGGAATTATGATTAACCCAATCCGATTGGGACACCCCTCTCCCTGACGAAATGCGTCAGCAGTGGGAGGCATATTATAAGGATCTAGAGACACTAAACGGTATCCGGATCCCTCGTTGGACCAGTCGACGAGGTAACGACGTCGCCTTTGAACTACACGGTTTCGCGGATGCCTCAAACCGAGCCTACGCCGCCGTCGTTTACATTCGCATTCTTCACATGCATGCGAACGTTCAAGTCTGTCTACTCGCCGCGAAAACTAAAGTCGCGCCTCTTAAGACTCTCAGCATACCGCGACTCGAACTGAACGCTATCGTATTGCTGAGTCGATTGACTAAGTGGGTTCAGACGACCCTAAGTTCGGCCTCCGCGTCAGTGTTCGGCTGGTTAGATTCGGCGGTCGCGCTAGCATGGCTACGCCAGCACCCCGCGAAGTGGCAAACGTTCGTAGCCAATCGCGCGTCTGAGGTGCAACGTACCCTGCCGGAGGTGCGCTGGAATCATGTGTCTTCTAAAGACAACCCCGCTGACTGCGCCTCACGCGGCCTGTCGGCTGAAGAACTGTCCTCTCACCCCCTGTGGTGCAGGGCCGAGGTGGCTCGCCCGGTCGTCTACGTCGTGGCCGACCGATGACCACTCTCTTTCTCTTGATCGTAGTACCAATCGACAGGTCTACGACGAAGCTCGCGCTCACGTCGTCTCCACGTTGAAAGTGAGGACGAGTGGGAACTGCTTCGCAAATTCTCAACGTGGACTCGATTAATCCGAGTCACGGCTTACGTACGACGCTTCATTTCTCGAGTAAAGCGCCAGAAATCCGAGCGTACGTCACTCGTATTAACAGTACCTGAGCTTCGCGAAGCCGAAATGTTTTGGTTCCGCTACGCGCAAAAATTAGCATTTGCGCCGGAAATTAGAGCATTAAGCACTAATTCTTCTCTTTCGCGATCCAGCCCGCTAAGGGCTTTGCATCCGTTCGTAGATGAAAACGCCTTACTCCGTCTTGGCGGACGGTTGCTCTCCGCTACGACGAGCAGCACCCGATAATACTTCCCAGGGATCGGGTCGCCGAGCTACTGATTCAGCGCGCGCACAAAGCCACCCTGCACGGTGGAACGCAGCTGGTCATCCGCACTCTGCGACAGCGGCACTGGATAATCGGGTGTTGTAAGGCCGTTAAATCTCATATTCGCGCGTGCGTTACGTGCACGCGTTACTCCGCGCTGCCTTGCTCGCAACTCATAGGAGAGCTTCCCGCTTCTCGGGTTAACCCGTCGCCGCCGTTCGACCACACCGGAGTGGACTACGCCGGTCTCTTTAATGTTCTTCCGTTGGTCGGGCGCGGACAAAAGGCAAGAAAGAACTACGTCGCTTTATTCATTTGCCTCGCCACGAGGGCCGTGCACCTCGAGCTAGTCGAAGACTATTCTGCGGACGGTTTTCTGGCCGCGTTCCGTCGGTTCTCGTGTTGCCGCGGGTTGCCGCGTCGGATGTACAGTGATAACGGTACCAATTTCCACGGCGCCGACCGCGAACTGCAACGGCAGTTTCACTCGTTGAGGGATCACCCCGAAATGCGAGATGTTCTCGCCGCCGACGGCGTGGAGTTTGTCCCGTCGGCCACTCCGCATTTTGGCGGTCTGTGGGAAGCCGGAGTGAAGAGCTTCAAAGCTCACTTAAAGCGAGTCGTCGGAGCTCGCACGCTTTCTCGGGCGGAATTTGCGACGCTTCTGTGTCAAATAGAAGCCTGCTTAAACTCGCGCCCGATTGCTGCTCTCAGCGATGACCCCAGCGACATGTCCGCGCTCACGCCCGGACACTTCCTGATAGGGCGTCCGATAATCGCGGTTCCGGAGGAGTCCGTGCTCGAGATGAACCCAGACCACCTTTCCCGCTGGCAGCTAGTGAGCTCCATGCGGGAGCAATTCTGGCGTGCCTGGTCGCATGATTATTTGTTGTCGCTTCAGACGAGAACCAAGTGGCGAGACGCCGCGCCTAATTTAGAAGTCGGTGATCTCGTCATTGTAAAGAACCCTTTGCTCCCTCCGAGCAAATGGGAACTCGCGAGAATCCAGCAGGTTCATCCCGGGTCCGACGGACTCGTCCGGGTGGTTACGATACGCACTGCGCGTTCTCTACTGAAGCGACCTATAACGCAACTGTACAAGTTGCCTGTAAATTGTAAAGCGTCGGCGTCAGAAAGCGACTGATCGCCCTTTCTCCTTCTTGTTCGTTTTCTTTTGTTTTGTTTTGTGCCGATCCTTGTCAGCATCGCGCGCTTAGTTTGTACGTATCACGTATAAAACGCTCAATATATCAAGTTTAATTATATATATACTTCGAGAGCGAGTTAAGACGTGTTGTACGTTTAGCGTTAATTACTTTATTGTGTTTTCGTCCCTACCTATAAGGTCATTTAAAATTCTTTATTCGGCTAGCGTCAATCACTGTCGCCCTTTGCGCTCCTTAGCTCACGCTGCGACTAAGCGAGAGTATCTTCGATCTCGCCACGTCTTTTGCTGTATTTCGTATCCGGCGTATACGAGGCGGGCGGTATGTTCAGGATTAGAGCATTAATTTGTGCGGCCGTCGAGATCGCTCGAGAAATTTCTTCGCTTCGAATCTTTGTTGATTCGACTTTCGAGCAATGTCGACGTCGAGAGCGCGTGTTTGTGTGCCGATGACGACGACACAGAAAAAAGGCTCTCGTCGTACTTGGTGTGTTACCCCCTGATTCGTCGCTTGTTGCTGGGCCGATGTTATCGGCGAATCGCGTTATCGCTTCCGAAATCAAAGCCGCGAGCCGTTCGAGTTCGCGCGACACAAAGTCAGTACGAATCTGGAGAGCGACGGGTCGAGAGGGATCCGCCGACGCGTCCGAGCAAACCTGGCGCACAAATAAATAGTCTTACTTGTCGTTAACCGGGGAACCTGATCGAAGGCTCCCGCCGCCGGCAACATATATTAATGTTGTAATTAATAGATCAGGACGCAAAAGTTTTGAATTTAAAAATTGTATAAAAATTAACTACATACATATGTTGTAAGTTAATAATAGAATTATCGCGGTGTTACATTTTTGTAATATGTCGATCGTAATATATCGTATATATAAAAATTATATGTAAAATAGTAATAAAATTATTGCAATATTACATTCCAATATATCGCAACGTAATGTCTCAATAGTATATTTAAATAATATTGCACTGAAAGTTGCAATATTACTGCAATATTGTAATCTCACGGCAATATCTCTGCAATATTACATGCTACGTGGGTATAAAATTTATTGAATTTTAAAATTGTTTCTTATGAAAATTATTAGTTATTTTGAAAAAAAAGGCCTTATAAGAAGGAAGGATTTAGCAGAAAAAGAAAGGCAAGGAAATAGAAAAGGGAATGTTAGAGAAAATTGAAAAAAAGTAAGAGAAGGAGAAATTAAAAGAGATAAAAACAGAGGATAAGCAAGAAGGAAAGCAGGAAATGAAGGAAAACTAATATGAAAGGAAGCATAATATTAATGGAACAAAACAATTGTATTTATGTGAGTATCTTGGAGTTATATCATAAAATGTCGTAATATATGTAATATGTCGTAGTATATCTTAGTATAAAAATTATATGCGGTAAGATAATAATAAAATTATTGCAATATTACATTGTAATATATCACAGTACGTAATATCTTAGTGGTATTACGTATAAAAATTATATGTGGTAAGATAATAATAAAATTATTACAATATTACATTGTAATATATCATAGTACGTAATATCTCAGTGGTATATTTACGTACTATTGCACTACCAGTTTCGATATTATTGTAATGTTGTATTCTCACGGTAATATCACTACAACATTACACGCTGTTGTGGGTATAAGGTTTATTGAATTTGAAAATTGTACACGAAAATTATACGCGGTAAGATTAATAACACAATTAAAAAATAACACGTGGCGCGCGCGTAGCGCGCGCTCTGATCTAGTAACGATAAAATATTATCGATACGTTATTAACCTCTAATAACTATCGAAGTACGCGAGATCTTTACGACGATGACAGACACTTGCGAAATAATTACGCACGCAGCGAGAAACTATAAAATACAGTTCTCTCGGGTACATCTACACTCACTACACGCAAAACTTTATTATTTTTCACATACGGAATAAACACGTCACCGATTATTGCAATAACCTCGTATACGATACAACTGTCAACGGCCGTTGACACACGCGAACTCGCCGCGCACTCGATCGCCGACTTCGACCGCCAATCACGAGCGCGGAAAAGGGTTAACAATGCGAGCGATACATTTCGACGAGGAAGAGGAATAATTTCAGTGTTTAAAACGAGAAAGAAAGGCAAAATGGCAGGCTGAAAAACGGGTAAACGAACGATTGATGATAAATACAGATTGTCAATTTTTGTCAAATATTAATGAGAGTTCTTTAAATTTACGACAAACTTCATCAAATTTTGCAAGAATGATAATAGATTCTCAGGCCTCTTCATCATCTATGGAAGTGGTATATCCAATAAGCGAAACAATTACTACTGCATCACAAGTAATCGATACAACAACTATTACAAATGCTTCTATAATAAAAGATAATAATGGGGTTACTGCTGTAAATGATAATATAAAATTACTTAATGTTAATAATGAAATAACTGAAAATATTAATAAATCTAATGTGGAAGTTATATTAAATAATAGCATTCCTACCTCTATACCTAGGACATCGAATAGATTAACAAGTTTAGATAATAAATTTGGAGATTCAATCATTTTACATAAAGAACTATCTCCAGATATTATTTTAACAAATAACAAAATACTAAAACCAAAATCAATGTCTTCTAATATAATTGATAAAAATAAAAAAGTAAAGCGGCAGGAAAACTATCGAGCTTTAGAAAAAGGTTATATGAGTTTTAACGTATCTAATGTTGTTCAATTACAAAACGTTGAAGAACATTATATAGGAGAAATGAATATATATTGCGGACATTGCGGTGCAAAACATTTTAAATCTGAAAAAGTAGCTAATAAAGGAAATTCATTTTATGATTGCTGCAGTCATGGGTCTGTTGAATTAGATCCTTTACCACAACCTCCGCATGAATTGTATGAATTATTTATGGGAAATCATTCAAAATCAAATCATTTTTATAATCGTATTCGTGGTTACAACAATACATTTTCATTCACGTCCTTTAATGCAAAAATATCAGATTTCAGTGCGCAAAGACGTGGACCTTATTGTTTCAAAATTCAAGGACAGATTTATTATCAAATTAATACCGCTTTATATCCCACACCTAAGGAAATGCCAAGTTACGGTCAACTTTTCATTGTAGATAATAATGAAGCAATAGAATATGTCGATTACATCAAAATTCGAATCTTGATGAAGAAATCTTACGTTTAATAGTGTTACGTCCGAGATTCCGCATGCATGGAACCTGAGGGGGTGAACGTAACGCGAACCGAAACGCCGTATCGTCAGTCCCAGCTCCGGACCGCAAGGGAGCTAAGGGG
>NW_017300251.1:16965-17807 GCF_001594075.2 Trachymyrmex cornetzi
GGAGTTAAATATTCAGCGGGGACAGTAAACGGGAAGGAAGTATCGTTGAGGTATACTACTGCGGTTTGGGGGTTATCTATAGGTTGTTGCAGCCAATAGGCCAGGAGATCAGCTACGAAAGTGATGAAATGGGATGATAGAGCAATTATAGGAACAAACCGGACGCGAGTTCCTGAAAGTGAGTGGAGTGAAAAGAAAAGAGATAAAAGGAAAAAAAAAGAAAGGGGCGACGTTTACTTACTATTTGATGAGATCAGAGCTGGGTTTAGTGAACAGCCTTCAGGGGCCTGATAGTCGGCGTATGTGTTGGAGACCTCGGGGCGTTGGATCACTGACTCTATTTTAATTAATAATGGAGTCACCCGAGACTCAGACTCGATTCGTTTTATTGAGGTGGGTAGCTTCTCTCGACTAACCCTGAGAATTATACTGCAAAGCTCTCGGTAAAGATTAAAAAGGTCGCAAGACTAAAGAAGAGACTAAAAAGGAGAGACTAAGAAAAAAGAGACGCTCAGGACCGCGGAACCGTGGTTTATATAGCGGTTTTTCCTAATTAGTGGGGTTCAAATTTAAGTGGTGGGATGACTTTCGGGATTTTGGATTGGTCGAGATTATGGGGGAGGAAAGAAGTCGGTTGGTATAACCAAGTGTCATCTTAGTTTATGATTTTCTTAAATTTATGGGAAAATGCACGTGCACTGATTAAGACGAGCGCACGTGCACTGTCGGCACGCGCCCGTCAAACACTTTCCCTGGACTTCGTATGTCACATTTATATTTTATGGTCGCGGACATCGTGAGAATCGTCCGCGACTTGCCTGTCAGGAAAGTGTTTAGGCGCC
>NW_017300251.1:18321-19270 GCF_001594075.2 Trachymyrmex cornetzi
GCATGGTAATTTACGATGTAATAATAGTAATAAACGAGTTAGTAGAGCTGCTTACGTGAAACATCGAATAGCTATACGTGATAATTTTAATATTTTTATTTCGGGAAGACGATTATTTCAGCAATGGCTTGTAGATAATTATGTTAAAATTGAAAAAAATAGAATTAATTATTGCAAACAGAATCAAAAACAATTGCGAGCTGAAAATTATCAAGGATTAATTGATTATTTGGCAAATGTTGCTAATAATAACGATGTTCATATAGGAAAAATGATTATACTTCCATCGACGTTTGTAGGTTCACCGCGTAATATATTACAGCATTATCAAGATGCGATGGCTATTGTTAGAAAATATGGAAAACCAGATGTTTTTATTACTATGACTTGCAATCCAAATTGGCGCGAAATTAGAGAAAATTCACTTCCAAATCAACAACCTGTAGATAGACCAGATATCTGTGCTCGTGTATTCAATATAAAAAAAGATTATTTGATTGATATCATCGTTAGACAAAAATTTTTTGGAGAAGTTCTCGCATATGTTTATGTGATAGAATTTCAAAAACGAGGATTATCACACATACATTTGTTGGTTACTTTGAAACAAAATTATAAGATATTAAATCCTGAAGCAGTGGATAGATTTATTTCAGCAGAAATTCCTAATCGTAATGAAAATGAAAATTTACATAATGTAGTAATGAAACATATGATTCATGGGCCATGTGGAGATTGGTGTTTAATAAACAACAAATGTTCGAAACATTTTCCAAAACATTTTCAATCTGAAACGATCATGGATGAAGATGGTTATTCACAATATCGTCGACGAAATGATGAATTGTTTTACGAAAGACCTGGGCGATATGTTGTCAATAATCGATATGTCGTTCCGTATAATCCAACGCTTTTACTTTTATTTAATAGTCATATTAATGTGGAAATA
>NW_017300251.1:19417-19671 GCF_001594075.2 Trachymyrmex cornetzi
TGAAACGCTAACTCTACTAAACTACCGCAGTAATATCACGAGTTAAATTGACTAGCAATTTAACAAGCATTAAGATCTAGCTAGACCGTGTAAGGCTTCGATTCTATAGTTTGTGTTATCACATGTACGGTCCTATAATATATTATATTATTTATTTACGTCGTCTAAAAAGACGTTGTTCCTTCATATGCCAATTATTGCGAAGAATATTACTAAGGCCTCGGTAGTCTAAAGGCTCAGGACGCTCGCACGGA
>NW_017300251.1:19988-28000 GCF_001594075.2 Trachymyrmex cornetzi
TAGTTTCGAGTATACGATCTGTGAAATATTTGTATAAATATATTTATAAAGGTCACGATGCTGCATCTATAATTATTGGAGAAAATGTGGATAAAACGATAATTCATAATGAAATTCGAGATTTTATCGAAGCTCGTTATGTTGGTCCTGTGGAAGCATGTTGGCGTATTTTGAGCAAACCTTTACAAGAAAAGAGTCACGCTATTTTTCGTTTACAGGTACATTTGCCAAATGAACATTGTTGCCGGCGACGGGAGCCTTCGATCAGGTTCCCCCGTTAACGACAATTAAGACGATTTATTTTTGCGCCGGGTTCGCTCGGACGCTTCGACGGAGCCCTCTCGACCCGTCGCTCTCCAGATTCGTACTGACTTTGTGTCGCGCGAACTCGAACGGCTCGCGGCTTTGATTTCGGAAGCGATAACGCGATTCGCCGATAACATCGGCCCAGCAACGAGCGACGAATCAGGGGGTAACACACCAAGTACGACGAGGGCCTTTTTCTATGTCGAAAGACTCCCGTCGTCATCGGCACACAAACACGCGCTCTCGACGTCGACATTGCTCGAAAGTCGAATCAACAAAGATTCGAAGCGAAGAAGTTTCTCGAGCGATCTCGACGGCCGCACGAATTAACGCTCTAATCCTGAACAAACATAGTGTAATTATAGATGAGAATGTTAATTCCTATTTTAAAAAATGACCTTGACCTTCAAATGACCTTGAAAATCGAGTTCAAAGTCAAGGTTGTTGGTACCATTGTGTGGCCCCCTCTGTCCCCTTCAACTTTTGTAGAGGCCATTTTTTGATATCATTCATTTTGACAGAGGTACCTGCGTGGTCGGATTAAAATGAAATACACTCTGTATATATTTATATATAAAAAGTCCCTCTATTATTTTAATTGAAAATATAGTAATGTATTGTATTTTTATTACATATATGTGATATTTATGCTGCGTATCAATCAATTGAATATTACAATAGAATAATGTTGATGTAAAATAATAATAATAATAATATGATGATGATGATGATGCCCATACAGAAATCTTTGAGAGGTGTTTCAGAAATATATCACGTGTGCAATTGAAATATCTCAGAAACATTGCAAAATATTTCTGCAAAATCTCTGAGATGTCTCTGCAATAGTAAAATGTTCGTGATTCTTGTACTTGAAATCTTTCTGAAAGTGCTCTGAAAGAATACCGAAATATGTTTCAAACATTTCTGAGTGTTTGCTAATAAGTAACTGAAATAAATCTGACACTTTTCTGAAATATGTTAGAAATATTACTGGAAGGATACTGGAAGAATATTAAAATAATTTTGAAATATGTGGAATATTACGAAAATTTAATATTGAAAGGTATTACAGTGATTGGATTATTATTATTGATTTTCAGTATCATTCTAATAATACATAAAATAAGTAATTATACGAAGGCTGGGGCTCACTTCGTTGGATACGATCTGTCACTCTTGAGTAGAGGTCCTTATATGGAACTCACTCTAATTCGCGAGAGAAGATTCTGGGTGGTTCTGTGGCACCTTATTTATACTCGTGCGGGGTGATCTTGTTTACGAGTTATCGTTCAACCGCGTGGCCCTCACGTGGCGGCGGTCGGAACTCGTGCCGGCGGATGCCGAGCCTTTTCCAGTAAAATTTCGAACATATTTCAAAAAGGTGTCAGATTTATTTCAGTTACTTATTATCAAACACTTAGAAATGTTTCAGACATATTTCGGTGTTCTTTCAGAGCACTTTCAGAAAGATTTTAAGTACAAGAACCGCGGACGTTTTGATATTGCAGAGACATCTCAGAGATTTTGCAGAAATATTTTGAAATGTTTTTGAGATATTTCAATTGCACACGTGATATATTTCTGAAATATTTCTGAAAGAATTCTGTGCTGTATGGGCGGCGGCGGCGGCGGCGGCGGCGGCGGCGACGACGACGACGGCGACGACGACGAAAATAATAACTATTATTAATATTGCTGTATAATATATATATTTGCATTTAAAATTTATTTAACTTGGACGTACAAGGACGTATCATTCGATTATAATGTTGATTCAATTAAAATGGGCAGTCTGCTGAAAGAGTTGGAGGCTCTAAAAATCAGGATTTCTTCGAGGATAATTCCTCATGGACACCATGCGTGGATTTGATTCAGAGGAGTTTTGTAACGCGAAGAACAATTGGGACGGAGCGTCCGTGTGAGGAGATAAACTTTAGAGAGTATAGGTATTTGTCTCTCTCTCTCATAGAGAGAAACCTGCGTAATGTCAGGTTTACGCTACAATATATTTCTAGCAGTTCCAGAGAGAAGCACTTCCAGATGAGCAATGTCACTGGGATGGTTAGAACATTTGGTAGAATCTGTTATTGCACATTGGAGAACGTAACAAAAAGAATATTTGGAATACAGTTGAGTGCGTTTCTATAATATTTCCAAAGAGTTACCTACTAATTTCCGGTACCTGTACGCCTGTTGAAGCATCTCCCAATTTTTGTCAGAGAAAGTGAATTTGTACAATTTTTTGCTAATTAAGACCTAAATTATTAACAAATACGTGGAAAACTTATTCATCAGCTGTAGCTTGTTACAGATGGTTTTTACAAGAGGTACAAATAAGTTCAATTTTGTTTAGGTCTTGTACAGCACAGTTTATTATCTGAATAAATCCTAGAATTTTGAGATTTCCTGAAAATCTATCTGGATATGGGACAATTTTTGAAATTTTACTTTTTAATTTAAATTTTAAAATCGTGTCGTTTTTTGAAAATATTATTTCTTTAAGAGGGGATTCTGGTCTCGAAACTTAATTTCTTAGACTATTTTCATGAAATTTTTCTGAAAAATTCGTAAAGTCTATTCAAATTAGGGCTTCTTTTACATATTTCAAATATCTTTCAGAATTTTTTTATTGTAATATTCCAAGAAATAAGCTCTATATAACAGTTTCATGAAAAAATCAGGTATTGCATGATTGCGGCTGTTCTGCTTATTTCATGCTTAATTCTTGGAATATTACAATAAAAAAATTCTGAAAGATATCTGAAATATGTACTAATATGTAGGAGAAACTCTAATTTGAATAAACTTTACGAATTTTTCAGAAAAAATTCGTGAACAAATCAAGTTTCTAGACTAGAATCCCCCCTTAATCGGTTCTTCTCGACCCAAAAAAATGCAAAATATTGACAATTAGTTAATAATAAGTATGACATACATCAATTTTATAAAAAAATGAGGATAACAATAAAAAATAAAATGTACAATTGTTCTCTCTATATTGTGATGATTTTTTCTTATGTTATTTTATTGTAGAACGTTATAGTCTCATAGGATTCTTGCTTTATGCGAATTTTCAAGAATATAGTTTATTTTGGGTTGTCAATATTAAGTCTAATTTATTTCAAAGTAGCATTAAAAGGTTTTGTAATCTTATTTGGAATTTCGAATAAAACTATCTTGAACAGAGGAAATGCTTAGGAAATTTTATTACGTGTTTTAACATTAAGTATCCTGTTACATGTATATATCATTTTGACTATATTTATTTTTTCTTTTTCAGAAACCAGTTTTATTTAATTATATCGAAAATATCTTGCCCACTGCATTAATTATTCTTGATGACTATTTTCCTGATAACTTATTAATAGGCTTGGAATGTGTGTATTTATCAGATTATTTAACATTCTTATATGATATATATGTGTGTATATATGTGTATATATATTATGATAAATATAGAGTTTATTCTCATGTATATATATTATATTTCATTATATATTCACATGACAAATATTTTAGAAAATAGGACTAATAGATTCTGGTTATGCTAAATTGATTTATCACGTTTTACAGTATTTAACTCATTAAAAGGATACAGGATACATTATTCCTTTATATTTCTGCATGGCCAGTCTTTTAGCTACTATGGAATAATGGGATAATATCATAAATTTATTTGAAGTAATGCTATTCATAAGATTATCACAGTAATTACAAGGTGATTGAGTGTCATGAAATTATAATTTTCACTTTTGCAGTGGACAATATGTGAAGTTTTCTCAACTTTGATAGAGAATATGGAATTCGAGCAGAATATTGAGTTGCGTGTATATACGAGTATGTTGAGTTTACCTCATTTCATTACAAATATAGATTGTGTCAAATGGTGCGAAGCTGTCGTTCGAATATCTATCGAGTACTGGGAACATTACACAGATTTAAGGACGGTAAAGACAACAGAGATATAATCTTTAAGTGTGATAATACGCCGTACACCGTATGAAATAAATAAAATGTATATTAATCTCGGTTTGTGTATTTCTTTTGATGACTTAGATGGCAAAGACGTTCGTCTTGATGTTTCGTCTATGGGTAGGTGCATATTATGCCCCACTTTATACGATATTCTTGAAGATGCATTTTGATCTGACGCGGAGTTTGATCGAACGATCATGTAGAATTTGGAAGATTGCATTATCACGTTGTACCAGCTATCATTCAATGTAGTCTATACGGTAATTAATGACGATCGAATGCGTATATGCGTAATGATGGGTTCGATGTTATTCAAATGTACGATAGAACTGTGTAAGTACCGTTGGATGTATTCAACCGACTCAATACTTGTGTGAGCACTCGTTGTTATCGGTACATTCTTTTGGATCAAAGTTTGACATCTAGAAGAATACATTAATTCTAGCGAGTGTTGATCAACTGTTAAGTGTGCTGAATGCAGCGATTGATGTTATTAATCCATCCAAGGTTGTTATGTTATTAAATTCGAATTTATACTTGTAACTTTACTTTCATACATATACTTTTATATAGAGAGGAGGTAGGTTTTGTCAATGGGATGGAATCTCCACGTGTTCTTGGAGATAAACAACAATATAGATTTTTCAAATTTTTCTTAAGTAATGATAATGGCAAGCGAGTTCAAGTAGTCGCATGGAATGAAGCTATCGATCGTGTTGAGTATCATGTAAAACCTAATTTTGTAAGTATTTTAGTTTTGTTTGTGTAAGTCAGTATACATATATATGTATGTGCATGAATTTTATTGCTGCGTTAAATGCATTACAATAACACTCTATTAAATTGTTAAATTGCAGATCATTCATTTAGATAGGGTACTGGCTCGTCCTCCTAAACTTCCTCACTTTAATAATGTCGTATGAATTGTAACTTTCCTCAAACGCTGTCATTTCTAATTTTGATGAATATGACCTCGTTGTTACATCGAATGTGCAAGCAGAACGAATTGAATTCTGTAAAGTCATAAATTCTTTAACGAAAGTTGGTAAGTTTTTTATTTATTTTATATATTATTATTTAATAAATGGTATTAAAATATATAAAATAAAAAAATACGGTAAAAAAGGTAGTAAAAGTAGTGTAAAATAGCAGTTTTCTTTTTTTTAATTATATATTTTTAAATATAGCCTGATATAAAGAATATAAATAAGGATAGAGTTACTATGCAAAAGACTATGTTTGTGAAAGTCAATTTATTTGAAAATTTGATGTTAAAATATTAGAATATTAAAATTCTAAATGTTTCGGTCAATTTTTTTATCATCATAAGTAGTTAATAATTGCAATAAAATCTTCAATTTAATTTTATCAATGCTGAATTGTCGTAATTTCATAGAAATGTTCCAGATTTATTGAAGAAATGATTATTTAAAAGATTTAAAAGATGATTATTTAGAAAGATTTATTGAATAAAATACACATATAAAGAAAAGCATGCTTACATAAATATTTATCTTTCACAGAGTCAAAACAAGAAATCTAAAACAGCTTAAATTTTAATTATGATTTTGTATTTATTTTGTTTTATTAATTGAAGTTGCAAGTTAGAGATAATATTGTTTCATATTCATTCATTCTCTACTATGAAGGACGGGATATCTGTTATTTTTCCTAAATGGATTCTTTCTTTTAAAAAAGTCATACAATTAACATTGATATGGAAAGATGGTAAGACACAATTTTCGTGTTTAAAAATATTATCTTATAATTATTCCGTTAATTGAGGATGTAATAAAATTTTTGTATAAAATCAGACTTATATGTATACATATATATGTATGTCCAAGGGCAGCTTCCGGGACTTTTTTCAAATTGTATTGGCAGATTCCAGGACGTCCTGGAATCTGCCATATGACACAATGGCAGATTCCGGGGCTGTACATTTAAATGTATATACATTCACCCAAATGTATATACATTTAAATGTACAGCCCCGGAATCTGCCATTGTATTCACTTGGCAGATTCCAGGACATTTGGCATTTTCCAGGACTGTCCTGGAAATATTTTATGTCATGGCAGGTTCCGGGACGTCCTGGAATCTGCCAAGTGAATACAATGGCAGATTCCGGGTCTGTACATTTAAATGTATATACATTCACCCAAATGTATATACATTTGGTTGTACAGACTCGGAATGTGCCACACGCATATATTATGGCAGTTTTCGGGTCTGTACATTCAAATATATATACATTTGGTTGTACAGACTCGGAATGTGCCACACGCATATATTATGGCAGTTTTCGGGTCTGTACATTCAAATATATATACATTTGGTTGTACAGACCCGGAATGTGCCATACGCATATACTATGGCAGATTTCGGATCTGTACATTCAAATGTATATACATTTGGTTGTACAGACTCCCCACTCCGCGGAGTGCCACCTTGTCGTGGTGAGTGGGCTCCTCCCGGGCGATGTCGCCCCCTTCACGGCCCCTTCCCCGGTGCTAAGAGTGGCGCCATGGTTGGTGCCGGACGGGGGTTTCCGTCTCGGGTGGCCAAGGGCACTCCATCGGGTAGGTTAACTGTGGTGACACCGGTCACAGCAGGCACTCTGGCTTGCCTCAGCCAGAGGTGGGTGTGGGTCCCATTGGGTTAGGTCGTGGGGCGAGCCGAGGGAAATGTCGCGTTCCATTGGGAGGGCGATTAAATTAGGGGCTTGGGTGGAGGGTGAAATGTTCCCGCGGGAGTCGATGAGAGCTCGGTCGATAGCCCGTGTACGGAAAGGGATGGGACGTCGCCGTGGGTAGGGTTCTCGCGTCGCGTTCGGTAAGGAGGGGGATGAAGGGAACGGACTTGATCCCGAACCTCACCATCCCGCCAACAGGGGCTTGCCTTCCTCCTCATATAAAAACCCGGAGGCATAGTAACGGGTAGGCACGGGTAAGCCCAATCTGGGCCAGGGGTCTCCCTCCCCCTGCAATTCCTCGGAGGATGGTCCTACGGGTAGGCCCACTCTGGACCAGGGGTCGCCCTCCCTCTGTTAATCCTCGGAGAATGGTTCTACGGGTAGGTTCAGGGGTGCTCCCTCCCCCTGCTAAAACACGGAGGATGTTTTGCGTTTCGCGTTGGGGGGAATCTCGAGCGGAGGCAAACGGCGCGGCGGCGTAGGGTGTGGCGAAGGGAAAGGCTTTCCTGAGCCTGAACCGGAGCCATACAAATATGGATCTACCTCTCCATGGCCCTTGAGGCGAACCGGAGGTAGGAACACGGGTAGGATTGCATATTGCGGTAAAAAGGGGTCTGCTTCCCCCTTTAAATCGGAAGCAGGGACACGGGTAGGCACCACTACGGTGGACAAACAGGAGTTGCCTCTCCTGGCCGGGACTTAGCAGTCTCGTTAGGCAAAACGTAGGCAGGGACACGGGTAGGGCTGTTTGGACGCGAGGGTCTGACCGGACCACCGTCCCTGTGGCCAAAAGGGAGGTCTGCCTTCCTCCTCCTACGGTAAGGAAACACGAAGGCAGGAAAACGGGTAGAGCGGCTGGAAGATGGCCCTCCGATGGGGCCTCCTCACAGACGCGAAACGGGGTTACTCCTCATCCCGTTATGAATCGGAGCGCGCTGTGCATGGGCGGTCGCCGGTGGACGCCCATACGCAGATATGACGAGCAACCGTTGTTGCTCGAATCCGCAGGGGTCCCCGCGATGGGGGAATAAACGGG
>NW_017300251.1:37804-38927 GCF_001594075.2 Trachymyrmex cornetzi
ACGCATATACTATGGCAGATTTCGGATCTGTACATTCAAATGTATATACATTTGGTTGTACAGACCCGGAATGTGCCATACGCATATATTATGGCAGATTTCGGGTCTGTACATTTAAATATATATTCATTGGGTTGTACAAACCCGGAATCTTTCATTCGCATATATTATGGCAGATTTCGGATCTGTACATTGAAATGTACATACAATCGGTCACTAAAAGATTTCAACACTTTTTCTTCAATGAATTTTGCAACCGTTTTATGATTCGTCACGCTGATTGAATTAATAGCGACTGGTTGTACATTTCGATGTACAGACCCAAAATCTGCCATAATATATGCGTATGACAGATTCCCGGACACCTTGGAATTTTCCATACGCATATATATCTTGAGATATACACGGATAATGAAATGTCTAATGTCAAATTTTTACACCACCCTAGAGATTTTGCTATCGGCGTGTTAGATTATTTTAGTGGGGATCCTTCACCCGGAGTCCTAGCATACCATTTACCTGCCATACACATATTTTATAGAAAATTTCGGATCTGTACAAACATTCAAATGTATATACATTAGGTTGTTATACAGATCCGGAATCTGCCATACGCATATATTACGGCAGATTTCGGGTCTGTACATTCAAATGTATATACATTTGGTTGTACTGACCCGGAATGTACCATACGCATATATTATGGCAGATTTCGGGTCTGTACATTCAAATGTATATACATTTGGTTGTACAGACCCGGAATATGCCACACGCATATATTATGGCAGATTTCGGATCTGTACATCGAAATGTATATACAACCGGTCACTAAAAGTTTTCAACACTTTTTCTTCGATGAATTTTGCAACTATTTTATGATTCGTGACGTTGATTGGATTAATCAGCGCGACAAATAATAAAACGGTTGCAAAACTGTTGAGTCTGCTGAACGCAACCATTTAAGCGGGGAGCACAGACTCTTGCATAACGCATAAAACATGAGGGATAAGAAAATCAACCAATCAATGTCCTTTATTTCATGGAAAAGAAGGAAATAAAAGACTTTGATTGGTTCACTTTCTTATGCATTATGTATTATGCGTTATGCAAGAGTCTGTGCTCC
>NW_017300251.1:42497-42908 GCF_001594075.2 Trachymyrmex cornetzi
TGCGACTGTTGCAGAATCTAACGGCATTGTCGCAGAATCGAATTCACGTATTCTAACACGTCAAAATGCCGCGAATTCTCTGAAATTGTGTACAGAGTGAACATTGACGGGTATCGCTCGCATTTGTCGATGTGCACTCGGTCCGAATGACGGAAGAAGTCAACGATATGTTGGCAACGTTTTAAACGTTCCTCGGACAACTGTTCAGCGAGTGTACAACAGATATTTGGAAACTGGAACTTACAATCGAAGACCTGGCTCTGATCGTCCAAGATGTACCACGGCACATAATCAACATATTGTTATGTCAGTATTAAGAAATCGGCATATAACATCTACCGAAATAAGCAATAATTTGCAACAAATTGGAATGGAGGTGAGCCACGATACCGTTTTGCGAAGACTTCAAGA
>NW_017300251.1:44678-45340 GCF_001594075.2 Trachymyrmex cornetzi
ATTTATGAGTATTAAACATATTATACAATACAATTGTATTTTATTTACATCGGTAATGCCTCCATGGCAGCATGTCGGTGGAACCTGATACGATATACCGCTTATCATCGTGCGGACTTAGAGCGATTTTTGTTTCCGATATTGTGTACACTTCGTGCAGTTTGGATCTTATGCACGACTGTCTGCGCGTCATTTCGATTTCATCATTCAAGCAGCATGTGTAATCCTCAAACGTTATTTTGCCACAACGCTGCTCTTGACACCCTTTGCCTTTTTTGTATCCTTCTTTCCTTGTACACGTAGCTTACATTTTCGCTCAACCTTGTCTACCTTGTACACATAAAGCGTACATTTTCGCTCAAAGCCCTACGAATTCGGTCATAATGGCGCCGTTGTTCTCATCTTTCATAAGGCCTGGAACTTTTTTATTCCCGAGCGGAATACTGTACGCGTTGTCAACTGCGTAATCACTCGTGACGAATCTATTTATATCGCGTTTCATCACATCATAGATATCATCACATTCTACGTGATATATGAGGCTATCTGTGTCGGTATACATAATTTTACATTTTTCACGAAACACCGGTGCCATGTACTCGTGGTGAAATTCGTACAAACATGTTTTCGATATATCGAGGATGCACATACCCACGTATATC
>NW_017300251.1:46959-47830 GCF_001594075.2 Trachymyrmex cornetzi
GCGGAAACGATATCCCGACAATGAGCTGTCGTAGGAGCATTGCACGTAATACCCGATACTGAAGACGTTATGATGTTGGTATGTGTGCGTAGCGGATTGTGAACCGCTATCCGTTTTCTCCAACGCACACTCAAGATCGGCGTAGACTACGAACGGGATGCGTTCTTTCCAGGAATGGTTGCGGAAGCTCAGCCATTTGTCGTCCTCGCTCGGCAGCCTTATCGCACAATCGTTAATTTTTTCACAATCCTCGCTATGGGTCTCCAGTTTTACGCTCGTGCTAAAGTAGTGGAGGTAGATATTTTCTGTTCTTTTTTCTGCTAACTTGAGAACTGACAAGGCGGGATAGATCTTTAATGAGCGCAAAGTGTCCCGCGCTATCATCCTCCACGTACAAGAGGTTTACGTGCTTGCTCCTCTTTCGGTCTGCGAGTCGTATCGGTACAATCCCCTTCTCGATGGCGTAGACGTTGATGGAAATGTTGTTTAGTGCTTCAAATTTCTTAATCTGGTTCAGTGTTATCGGAAATTCGATGCCCGCGAGATTTAGAACTGTGGAATAGTGCGGATATGATGACTCTAGCTCCACATGTTTTTGAGTTGGATGCAGAGCGGCGACCACCGACCACGCAAAACACGCATTGTCCGTGGATTGCACGTTGATCACCGCTCTCTTTAACATAATTTCTCGCGGGAGTTTGATGTGACATCCCGCGCGCAGAGGATTGTGCTTATTCGCGTTCACCGCCAAATTTAGTATACGCGACAGTGCCCATCCGCTGTCGAGTTCTTGAAACTCTTCAAGCGATGTTAGGATAGGCTCGACGACGCGCGTCACGTACCACTCGCGCAAATCAGTGTATCGGTATAG
>NW_017300251.1:48276-54394 GCF_001594075.2 Trachymyrmex cornetzi
TCCATGTTGTCACTTGTGCTGTTAGACTGACTAATAGCGCAGTGCACCTAAATCTTGTTATTTTTATATCATTTACTTGGTCACGTGACATTACATTGATGATCACCGCTCAAACATGTTGTGACATGTCGTATTATGTCCTCGAAAAATTTCTTAAATAACGCTAACAAAGCAGATATACTTTGATGAAATTGCATTTTTGCAGGTGTTGTATCATATTACATTGATGATGATGTCACCGAATATGTCCTTGAAAAAATTTCTTATATTACGCTAACAAAGCAGTTGTATATTTGCAAATGTTGTATTTTACTGTATTAGATTACACTGATGTCATCACCGGATGCGTCTTTTATTGTAAGGGGTACACATTTGCTCGTGTTACATTGATGATGTCATCCCCGAATATGTCCTTGAAAAAATTTCTTACATTGACAAAGCAGTTATATATTTGCAAATGTTGCATTTTACTGTATTAGATTACACTGATGTCATCACCGGATGCGTTTTTTATTGTAAGGGGTGCACTTTTGCACGTGTTAAAATAATGACGTCATCACGAAACATGTTGCGACATGGTTTCGCAAACATTGCATTTTTTTACTATTGTTGAGTGGGGAACGAAAAATATAAATACTGATGGGGATCGCGCAAAGTCAGTCTGTGTAAAATGGCTAACCGTAAATGTCCATCGTTCGAGCAATTGCTTCGCAACCGGGAACTTGGATTCCGGAATGTGTTATCACGTAATACTACTTATTGTCCGGTTTGTTCGAGGAAAGAAATGGGTGAAATTGAATATATCGATGGTGTAGTATGGTCATCGTTTTCAACGTCGGGATTGTGCACTGGATTTCCTCATTAACAAAGATGCTGGATACGGTAAACGAAGGTTTTCGGAAACAGTCAGTACTGTTAATAGAGGGGATGAGATTTGAAAGCTGCTCGGAAGGTTCTGTAAGTATTTCATTTATATCTGCTTGTGAAAAAGTTTTCTCTTTAGATGACTTATTCGTTTATTTTTTCATTACAGCGCGTCGTCATATATAATTTTGGGAGGCTGACAACACTATAGTTATATTCGGAAGAGAATTAAATAATAAAATACACATACATATATACATATAAATATACTTATAAATAAATATATACAGATTACTTCGTTGTCAGAATTATTTGATTCCTTCCTTATTCGCGCTTGTATTTTAGTCCTATTTAATAAAAATAATTGCATATTATATATTGCTCAGTGTTCAAAATTACTGTTTCCCATACTCCTTCCATTCCATATCTCTGCGATATCGCGTCGACATCATTACGTGCGAGAGAATTAACAATACCACTGTTATATGTATGGTATGAAAAGATCCGGTCGATGGGAGTGCGCAGCAAAAAGTTCACAAATAAAATAAAATAACCAGTGTTTATTTTATAGACAAATACAATTATTTGGTTTTGGTGATTTATACTTTAAGATTATTAATAAATTATAATAAATGAGGTGGAAGAAAAACACAACCTAAGATAATCATTAGGCGTCTTAGTATTTAGTTGATGGTTGCGAGACACCACCTGAGCTGATCGTCAGGCAAAGCTTGGAATTGACGCGCCGTTAAAGCGGTCCCGCGGCTGGCCCCGAACGCTCATTAGGGCGGCCTATCCGAGCCAAATAATCGGACAATTATGGGGGCAACCAATAGCCTAAGCTAATCTTTAGGCTTCTTATTATGGGATCATGAATTTATATCGTTCACTCGGAAGTCGAGCAGGCATCGTCAAGTTTATGCACCGACAAAAGGCTAATTATTTCTTACCTTATTGAAAGGTTTCCCCTTTTTAAGTATGTTTGCAGATATATGACATGAGATCCTCAGAGGGGGTTTTTTTTTTAAGGTTTTTTGAGTAAATAGTTAGAAACCTCACCGAATGTCAACGAAAATAAGCGTAGCAAGACAAGAACCACAAGAAGAGCGCGAGAAGACAACAAAACCATGGTAACCGCTCGTTTTTTATGCGCAACAGATCCGCGCAGATGGCGAGTTAAGCTCGCGCTCTCACCGCGGAAGCGGCCGCAACCTCCGATACACCACTCTTCGAGCTACGCCAGAACATTCCGCCCGCCTTCGAGAAGCGAATTCTCGAAAATTGTTTGCTTTTATTTGACGGGCAGGAGGAACAGTTTGGTGACAGGTCGCTTGAGAGTGGAGGTGGCCGTTCGCAATGTGACGACTCTCGTCAATCCATCTTCGCCAGGATGCAATTGTTGTATTCGAGCTAATGGCCATTTGGCTGGAGGATAGCGCTCATCTGCTATCAAGACTAAAGATCCTTTTTTCAGTTGAGTCGATGGATGGTGCCACTTTAGGATAGCTTGATAACGTTGGAGGCATTCAGTTTTCCATCGTTTCCAAAAGTGCTCCACCTTTTGACGAATAAGTTGCCATCTTGTTAGGCGAGAATTAGGCTGATCGATAAGGTTTGGTTCGGGAAGTACATTAGGAGCGTCGCCAAGGATAAAATGTCCAGGGGTTAGCACAGAAAAATCTTCTACGTCTTCAGACAATGGACAGAGAAGTCTAGAGTTCAAAATCGCTTCGATTTGAGTGGTGAGAGTTGAAAGCTCTTCGTAGGTAAGTATTGAGTCACCTATCATACGACGAAGATGATATTTAGTTGATTTTACTGCAGCTTCCCATTTACCTCCAAAGTGAGGAGCGGCTGCAGGAATGAAACGCCACTCTGTCCCAAGATCAGCTAGGAGTGATGCTAACTCTTTCAATTCCTTTGAAGCTGACTGGAAACGACGTCTTAATTCGTGATCAGCGCCGACAAAGTTTGTCCCGTTATCACTTTGTAAAGTTGTACAGATTCCTCGACGAGCTGTAAATCTTTTGTAAGCTGCAATGAATGCTTCTGTAGTGTAATCGGTGACAATTTCGATATGAACAGCGGAGGTGGAAAAGCAAACAAAAATAGCTAAATAACCTTTGTAGGTTTTCGCGGCTCGCCCTCGCCACGTTTTTATCGTTATAGGACCTGCGTAATCCACTCCGGTTGTTGAGAAGGGACGAGATGGAGTAACCCTTGACAAGGGCAGTTGACCCATCAACTGTTTAACTTGAGTCTGACGGTATCGAGCACATGTTACGCATTTAAGGATAAATGATCGAACCGGGATTCTCCCGCCTAATATCCAATATTGTTGACGGGTATGCGCTAAAGTAATTTGAGTGCCACCGTGTAGAGTTTGGAGATGGGCATCAGCAATAATTAATCTTGTAAGAGGTGATTGTTTTGGAAGCAAAAATGGATGTTTTGCATCGGCGTTCAAATTTGCATGCTGGAGTCGCCCGCCAACACGAAGAAGTCCAAGTTCATCGATGAATGGAGTAAGCCGAATCAAGGGGCTTGACTTCGGTAAACTCCCACCTCTCTCTAATATCTTGATGTCGTGATGAAAATGACCTTTTTGTATTTGGCGTATCCAAAAGTAACGACATTGTAGTAACTCTTGTGGAGTCAGAGGCAACATAATCGATTCCGACGACAACCTCCGAAAACGATCAGCAGCACGCTTACATATTGCGGTAATTCGTAAAAGTTTCGTATAAGAAGAGTAGCGTTCTAGTAGATTCCAAGGAGCTATTTTAGTGCAAGGTATTGTAACGAGTACCTGATTGGGACTTTCTTCCAAATTTACGCTAGCAGAGGGATTGGATTTTATCTTGGGCCAATTGATCAACTTCTGACGAAGCCAAGACGGACCGGACCACCAGAAGCGGTGTCGTTCAAGATCTTGTGCACTTAGACCTCTGGTTGCGCAGTCTGCAGGGTTTTCCTTACCGGAAACGAATTGCCACGAAGCGGAAGGCAGCATATCCTGGATTGTTGAAACTCGATTACGAACATAATCTTTCCATTTGGCGGGATGAGAAGTAACCCACGTAAGAACTACGGACGAGTCCGTCCACATAAAAATTGGCTTGTCTTCTAAAGCTAATGCGGTTTGCACAGTGGTCATGAGACGCGATAACATTAATGCGGCATTCAATTCAAGTCGTGGGATAGTTAATTTTTTCAAGGGCGCTACCTTTGTTTTGGCACAAACAATATTAACTCTGATCTCAAAGTCAGGCGTTTCGACTCTGACATATACTACCGCTGCCATAGCAAGCTGAGATGCGTCGGAAAATCCATGTAATTGGATGGAGACTGCGTTAGACGAGATATTAATTCCAACGAGGAATGCTTAAGTTACTAATAGCCTGTAATTGCTGCTTCCAACTATACCATCGATCCTGTAGATTAGAAGGTAATGGTGTATCCCAATCTATCTTGATTAACCAAAGACTCTGAATAAATATCTTTGCGCTAATTACAATGGGCGCCATGAAACCCAAGGGGTCGTATAGTTGTGCTATTTCTGATAAGACAGCTCTCTTAGAAAGTCGTTGACTTGTTGACGGTACGGAAATGAATTGGAAAACGTCCGCTTGTGGATGCCAACTTAAACCTAACACCTTTATGTGTGAGGGAGTTAACTCGACCGCAGAGTATTACTTTGAGTAGTGGACATGTTAACTAACAAATCAGGACAATTGCTATGCCATTTCTGTAAGGGAAAACCACCTGCGTTGCAAAGCTGCGTTACCTGAATGATTATTTCCATCGTTTCGTCAATAGATTCAGCACCTCCAAAGATATCATCTACATATGGTCCCCTAACTAGCGAGGGTATAGCCTTGGGAAAACGATGCCCTTCGTCTATAATAAGTTGTTGTATAACGCGAAGAGCTAAAAAGGGTGCACAGCTTAATCCATAAGTCACAGTTGTTAGGCAATATGAGCATAACTGATTCTGGGAATCGTACCAGAAAATTCGTTGGAGATTGTGATCGCTAGGGTGGATTAATATTTGTCGGTACATTTTAGTGATATCAGATGAAAAGACATACTTATGGGATCGAAACCACAGCAATACGTCAGACAAATCTGATTGTAATTTCGCTCCTGAATATAGGATATCGTTGAGTGACACACCACTACTGGTAGGACTTGATCCATTGAACACTACCCGCAATTTGGTTGTCGGGCTGTCATCACGCAGTACACCATGGTGAGGTAAGTAGACCATGGGATTATCTCTGACTTCAGGTTCCACTGCTGGAGTCATGTGACCTAACGTTAGGTATTCTTGCAAGAAATTCTTATATAATTCACAAAACGAGGGTTGTTTTTCGAATTTTTGATTAAGTCGAGATAGGCACCGAAGTACGGTAGAAGAAGAATCCCCTAGCAACGTTGCAGGAGATTTAAGCGGAAGTCGGACCATATATCGACCGCTCTGATCTCGAGAAAAGGTGGAAAGGAAGTGTTTTTCGCAATTATCTTCTTCATTGCTTAGACCTTTTGCGTTAGATTCAGGAATTTCTTCTTGCTTCCAAAATCTCGCTAAGAGATCCTGCAGATCGCGATCGATCGTACAATGATAGACTCTTCCATTATGATCATCAGTATTTGAAGTGACGGGCCCAGATATCACCCAACCGAATAACGTTGATTGTGCAATGAGCGGTGATGAATTACTTTTTAATAATTCGGGTTTAAGAATTTGTCCGTACGAGTCTGCGCCAATGATGACGTGAATAGGTCCGGGTTTTCCAAAATTTGGATCCGCGAGCTCCAAATAGGAAAAATGAGCCCATGCCTCATTTGCTACCACAAAGAATGGTAACTGAAATGTAAGTCGATGAAGAACAAATGCGTGCAGCTTATAAGCAACCGAGTTGTCTATTTTTGAATGGAGTATAACAAAAACTGAACCTCCCGTACGTCCGGAATCCGTTCCGCCAATACCGAGGAGTGGAATTGCAGCATGTGATCGAGGAAGTTTTAATAAATTAACCAACTCCTCTGTTATGAAAGATAGTTCGGATCCAGGATCCAAGAGTGCTCGAACTGATATAAACTGTCCATCGCGGACCTTTACGTTTACCTAACAGGTGGCAAGAATGGTAAGCGGTCTTTGATTCTTAGCTTGATTTACTTGATACGCAGCAGATTCTAGTCACAACTGAGCTGAGTGAGGAGCAAGAGGGAGTGGGGCAGTGCTTACGGA
>NW_017300251.1:55771-56132 GCF_001594075.2 Trachymyrmex cornetzi
TTCTTGGTTTGGAACTAAGCAGATTGTGGAAGTACAATTACAATGTGTATATGTGTAGCTACAAGAACGATAATATGACAATATATTTCGCACTATATAGTATTATACATTTAACAACAATACGCGAAAAATTTCTTTTATGTTACGTAATATTACTAAAATTTGGATATTTACAGAAAATATTCAAAATATCCTGTTATAATTTCTAATATAAAATAAGATATATTTACACAATAAAAACAAATTTACATAATTTTTGTGAAATTACTGTAATTTCTGTAAAATTGCATGATTTTTTATATTTACAGAACTAATCATGTAATCTATTTTATATTTATTATATGTGTAAATTTACGAAATT
>NW_017300252.1:0-265 GCF_001594075.2 Trachymyrmex cornetzi
GATGTAATAACGTTTGAAATGAAAAAAAAAATTGTTCTACTATAAAAAACGACGTAGATACGATTACTTGAAAATTACCATAAAAGGCAAAATTACCATAAAACTCAAAATTTAGAATCGCTATTTCTTCGAAAATAAATTTTTTTATTTAAAATCCCGATACACGTTGTAACGTCCGGCGCGCTATACTATAGCACTCCGCCCGTCTACCAAGCGAACGCGAGCGCACAGTATAGCAAACGATATAATACGTGCCGCGAGAACC
>NW_017300253.1:0-1780 GCF_001594075.2 Trachymyrmex cornetzi
AAAGAGTGGCACGCTCTCTCGTGCCTGGCGCTCAACTTAATAATAAGAATTACAATCTTGGCCGAAAAGCCGCCTGGCTGTCGCAAAATTCAGTTACCGGGAGAAAGAAGATACTTTTGCGTAAGAGGAGTACGAAGAACACGCGCGACGAAGTTGTGCCGTTGCTCGCGAGTACGGTTACAATATATATACGAGGAAATGGGTGTCTAGGTATTCGCCGTCGAGGAAGTGGGTATCTAGGTGTTCGCCTTCGAGGAAGTGGGTGTTCTAGGTGTTGTCTACATGTTTGCCATCGAGGAAGTGGATGTCTAGGTGTTCGCCGTCGAGGAAATGAGTGTCTAGGTGTTCGCCGTCGAGGAAATGGGTGTCTAGGTATTCGCCGTCGAGGAAATAGGTGTCTAGGTGTTCGCCGTCAAGGAAATGAATATCTAATCTAGGTGTTCGCTGTCGAGGAAGTGGATGTTGCCGTTGAAGATTAAGTGTCTAGGTGTTCGCCGTCGAGGAAGTGGATGTCTAGGTGTTTGTAGTCGAAGAACTGAGTGTCTAGGTGTTCGCCAAGGAAGTGGGTGTCTAGGTACTGTCTGCATTCGTCGAGAAAGTGGGTGTCTAGGTGTTCGAAGAAATGAGTGTCTAGGATTTCGTTTGCCATCGGAGAAATGAGTGTCGTGATCAACGCCATCAGTCGGCGGTCTAGGGCGATTGACGTATAGCAGCTGAATTCGACGCGTTTTTGCATGAAACGAAAGAATCTGGCAGAAAAAAGTGTCGCCTCGTGAATCGAGATATTAAGCGTTAAATTTGACAATTATTGGTTTTCTCGAAAAATATTGTATTTTATCAAATGTTAATTTTCTTCTTTACAAGATTGTACTGTAAATAAAATAATGCAGAATATGATTAGATTGCAAGTGTAGTGGGGAATGAGACAAGAGAATTTTGATATAATGTAAAATTTTATAAAATACGTATTTAATAATTAATTAATCCATCCAGAAAACGTAAAGGTTTTTTTCAAATGAAATTTACGAAAGGATGTTTGGAACAAAATTTGGAACTTTCAAATTCACGTATGGTTTACATCTCTGTTTATCTGCAACGAACAATTTCCCAAGTCTGTCAGGAGCTATTGCATATTATATGTAATAAACACAAGTAATATTATATTTTATTCCTCCCGCAAATTATCTAATTATTGTATTATTATGTATTTTTTTACGATTTGTAACGAAATTTGAGACTTTGTCAAATTCACGTATGGTTTACATCTCTGTTTAACTGCTACGAATTTGTTAACTAAGGAAACAATAATGAAAAAATTTATAATTAATATTTAATAAAAGAAAATCGAACGGAAATGGAATTATGCACTGGTATATTTATTAAATAGGCTAGGAAATGATAATGACAAGCAATTTATTCGATAACGATCTCCATTTGTTCATAACTCAATATTTAACAAAAGGAGATTAGATAATGAAAACGAAAAAATTATACGTCGGTAATTTTATAGTAATATAAACCATAGGCATATAGGCAACTCGACTTGCTAAGTATATTATATTTTATATCACAATTATAAAACGATGGGGGTGGCGGTGGGTAAATTTTATGATGATATCCTTTGTATATATGATCGTATACAAAAGTACCATTTTAAAAAAAGGTAAAAAAAAGCGCTAAGCGTGTGTGCTTCTCGTAAAGAATCACTATTTGGACCAGTTTCACCAACGCCAATTACTTAATCGGCCGTGAAACTGATGACTAATCACGTTTGCTGTTT
>NW_017300253.1:1805-2075 GCF_001594075.2 Trachymyrmex cornetzi
GGGGTGACATCACAGGGTGAGAGGATGACGTCACAGGGGAGGGAGGGGGGTGACGTCATAAATAGTGGCGTCACAGGGTGAGGGGGTGACGTCACAGGGGTGGGAGGGAATAGTGTCACAGGGGTGGAGGAGGATGACATCATAGGAGGTAATGTCACGGAGTGAGGGATGACTTCAGAGTGTGTGCGAGGATAACATCGCAGGGAGAGGAGACAATTACGGGGCCCGCGGAGGCGTGGTATACCGTCATCGCGGCGCGTTATCGGATAA
>NW_017300253.1:2122-4794 GCF_001594075.2 Trachymyrmex cornetzi
CCCCCGCCAGACGCGGTCCCCATCGCGCGCTATACTTACCATTTATACTTACCGTCTTTCTCTCTCTTATGCATCTTCTTTTCGAACGCAGTTTCTCGTACGCAAAGATTTATATATATTTATATATGGTTTATAGCAATAATTTGAAGTATTCTAATTTCTTATTTTACTTAATAAGAGATCGGTGGTATTGTTAATGCTCTCGCACGCAATAATGTCGACGCGATACCGCAGAGATATGGAATGGAAGGAGTATGGGAAACAGTAATTTTGAATACTGAGCAATATACAATATGCAATTATTTTTATTAAATAGGACTAAAATACAAGCGCGAATAAGGAAGGAATCAAATAATTCTGACAACGAAGTAATTTGTATATATTTATTTATAAGTATATTTATATGTATATATGTATATGTAGTTTATTATTTAATTCTCCTCCGAATATAACTATAGTGTTGTCAGCCTCCCAAAATTATATATGACGACTCGCTGTAATGAAAAAATAAACGAATAAGTCATCTAAAGAGAAAACTTTTTCACAAGCAGATATAAATGAGATACTTACAGAACCTTCCAAGCAGCTTTCAAACCTTAGCCCCTCTATTAACGGTACTGGCTATTTCCGAAAACCTTTGTTTACCGTATCTAGCATCTTTGTGAATGAGGAAATCCAGTGCACAGTCACGACATGTTGAAAACGATGACCATACTACACCATCGATATATTCAATTTCACCCATTTCTTTCCTCGAACAAACCGGACAATAAGTAGTATTACGTGATAATACATTCCAGAATCTAAGTTCCCGGTTGCGAAGCAATTGCTCGAACGATGGACATTTACGGTTAGCCATTTTACACAGACTGACTTTGCGCGATCCCCATCAGTATTTATATTTTTCGTTCCCCACTCAACAATAGTAAAAAAATGCAATGTTTGCGAAAACATGTCGCAACATGTTTCGCGATGACGTCATCATTTTAACACGTGCAAAAGTGCACCCCTTACAATAAAAGATACATCTGGTGATGACATCAGTATAATCTAATACAGTAAAATGCAACATTTGCAAATATAGAACTGCTTTGTCAGCGTCATATAAGAAATTTTTTCAAGGACATATTCGGGGATGACATCATCAATGTAACACGAGCAAATGTGTACCCCTTACAATAAAAGACGCATCCGGTGATGACATCAGTGTAATCTAATACAGTAAAATACAACATTTGCAAATATACAGCTGCTTTGTTAGCGTAATATAAGAAATTTTTTCAAGGACATATTCGGTGACATCATCAATGTAATATGACACAACACCTGCAAAAATGCAATTTCATCAAAATATAGCTGCTTTGTTAGCGTTATTTAAGAAATTTTTTCAAGGACATGATACGACATGTCACAACATGTTCGAGCGGTGATCATCAATGTAATGTCACGTGACCAAGTAAATGATATAAAAATAACAAGATTTAGGTGCACTGTTCTATTAGTCAGTCTAACAGCACAAGTGACAACATGGAGCGTGATTTAATTGAGCAAGCTACCCTGCTTAATACAAGAGAAGAGTATGTCGCGTGGGAACAACGTTGCGATGAATTTATAGAATCTCTGGAAGAGCAGAGCCGTATCAAACGCCCGCGATTATCGATTGGTAATAGACAATCAGTGATCGCATGTATCGCGCGGCTTGAAAGCTTGAAAGGTTCGGTGCGCGGACGATTCGTGCACGTAGGTGCAGGACATGGACTTCGATGGCGCGAGATCGAAACGGCGTTCGAAAGCCGTATTCTAACGGCTGCGGTAATAAACTCCAATCACATCGAGCTTCGGTGATTTCTCGAAGACGCGAGTGAAATTGTGCTCGAGCGTGTACAGTGTATCATGCAGAGATACGACGCTATAAAAATAAACACTATTTTCAATGGTGAGTTCGTGGCTGGTGATAAACGCGCGAACAAGAGTATCGCCACCCGCAATTATGAACTATACCGATACTCTGATTTGCGCGAGTGGTACGTGACGCGCGTCGTCGAGCCTATCCTAACATCACTCGAAGAATTTCAAGAACGCGACAGCGGATGGGCACTGTCGCGTATACTAAATTTGGCGGTGAACGCGAATAAGCACAATCCTCTGCGCGCGGGATGTCACATCAAACTCCCGCGAGAAATTATGCTAAAGAGAGCGGTGATCAACGTGCAATCTACGGACAATGCGTGTTTTGCGTGGTCGGTGGTCGCCGCTCTGCATCCAGCTCAAAAAAATGTGGAGCGAGAGTCATCATATCCACACTATTCATCGGTACTGAATCTCCAAGATATTCAGTTTCCGATGACATTGAGCCAAATTAGGAAATTTGAAGCACTAAACAACATTTCCATCAATGTCTACGCCATCGAGAAGGGGATTGTGCCGATACGACTCACCGACCGAAAGAGGAGCAAGCACGTAAACCTCTTGTACGTGGAGGATGATAGCCCGGGACACTTTGCGGTCATTAAAAATCTACCCCGCCTTGTGAGATCGCAGATTACCAGAAACAAGAACAGGAAATATTTTTGACGACGAGACGAACTGAATTAGTAATTTTGCCACCTCCAGCAATGACGGCTATTCGCTACGTGAATAATGTTCTCCGGCCTCAAGTTTTGCCTCTGCAG
>NW_017300253.1:5216-7794 GCF_001594075.2 Trachymyrmex cornetzi
ACACACACACACACACACACACACACACATGATATGCAAATTCCGACCGACAACCTCCACGTGGTGCACATTGGATTACGCTAATGTCGGCGGTAACCACTATTTTTCAGAAAATGGCAAGAGCACTTCGAAAATTCTGATCAAAAAAGACATCACATAATGATCCTTTAACTTCAGGTTAGAGTAACTTCGTCAAAAATGGTCATAATAAGATTTTTAAAAAAGCATTTTAAAGGTTGAAATCTCTACTTTCAAAATCAGTAATTGATATTTGAATCTAACTGATCTTTGACGGAGCTATACGGACACAAATGGATATTTGTCAAATCTAAAACAGTTCGTATAATTTTGTACACACTTTACAAAGGTCTATGGCGTGAGGTAAAAATTACACGAAAATGCGGTTTATAGCAGTTGAAAGTGTAAATCTTTACCTTCAATTTCCTTTTTTATTGATTGTTGTAGGATTTTTTTCCACCGAGTTATTGAACATTAAAGTAGAAGTGATCACTTTTGCTTCATCGTTCAATAATTCGGTGAAAAAAAATCGTACAATGTTTAATAAAAAAACAAATTAAAGATAAAGATTCACTCTTTCGACTGCTGTAAACCGCATTTTCGTGTAATTTTTATCTCACGCCATAGACCTTTGTGAAGTTTGTAAAAAATTTTTAGATTTGACGGATATCCATTTGTGTCCGTATAACTCCGTAAAGTATCAGTCATATTGAAATTTCAATTATAGATTTCGAAAGTAGAGATTTCAACCTTTAAAATCCTTTTTTAATTTTTTGTCTGCGATGAATTTTCATTGAATTATGGTGTTCTGAATATTGCTCAATTTTTAGCGTGTTTGAAAGTGTTCCCTAGATTTTGTTGAGTAGTGTATATTTTAAATTTCTTATTCCAATTAATATTACTATAGTCTTCCCATCTTTGTATGATATTATTATATTTTGTATCTTTATTTTCCTTAATAAAAGTATGTTTACTACATATATACTCAATAGGTTTTATTTTTTTAATATTATTATAATTGTGTTTCTTGATTAGCCATTCATGTTTCTTTATCATTAATTCATGTTCTTTTTGGAAAAATTTATCTAACTTTATCTTTTGTGTATTGAAAAAATCATTATATATTGTAACTGGTAACCTATTAAGTATATATTTGTTAATCTCCCCTATTCTATATTTAATCATTCTATGGTAATGGTACTTAATAATATTACTAGTAATATTAATTGGAATAAGCAATTTAAAATATATATTAACCCAATGGATTACGTAAATTGCAAATATGATTTAGATAGACTAGATAACAAATGGTTTGTTAATCTCACGAACACTCATATATCGGACTTTGCGCATGCAATTTTACAATTAGGAGAGAATTTTTGTTTACCTACTACAAATATAAAAAGGATTACCATTGAAATGATAAAGAACCTAGAAAATAATTTTAGAAAGATTAGGGATATTAATGTATCAGAAATAAGAAATAATTTCATTTCATACATAAATAATTGAAATTAAAAAAAAACACAATAGAAAAAAAGATATCCAACTTGTTCCACTGAACAAAAAAATTTATTTTGGATCACCCTAACATAATATACACCCATGCAGATAAAGGGAACATAGTAGTAGCAATGGAGAAAATGGATTACACAAATAAAATGATTTCTATATTAAATGATACCACAACATATGTGACAGTCAATCGTAATCCGATAAACAAAATTATCTCTAATCTCAAAGATATGTTAAAGAGATGGAAATCTAAAGGTTTTATTAACGATAACAAATATAATTGGCTTAATAGCACGAATCCGATCTTACCGAGAGTATATGGGGTTCCTAAGGTCCATAAGATAAATAATCCGTTACGTATAATTGTATCATCAACGGGAAGTCCATTACACAATTTAGCGACATATTTACATGAAATCATTAATGATAGTCTGACTACTAATACACATACGGTAAAAAACAGTTTTGAAATTACTAAGAACGCACATTTATTGAAAATAAGAAAAGAAGATCAATTATATTCGTTAGACGTAGTATCTCTATATACGAACATACCAGTGGACTTAGCGATTCAAGGTATCAATGATAGATGGAATGAGATCAAAAAGAAAACGGATATCAATAAAAAAGAATTTATCATAGCGGTAAAATTAATATTAGAATCCACATATTTTACCTTTAATGAAACTTATTATCGTCAAACTTTTGGAATTCCAATGGGGTCACCGTTATCACCCATAATAGCAAATATAGTATTACATGATTTAGAGACAAAATGTTTAAATAGTTTGTTAATTAAGCCGAGTTTTTATATGAGATACATGGATGACGTGGCTCTAGCGACTAATATAGATAATATAAATAACATCTTGAGGGAGTTTAATGGTTACCATCATCGTTTACAATTTACGTTGGAAGAGGGTGGTAGCAGGTTGAATTTTTTGGATGTTACATTAATCAAAAACAACAATGACGAAATTTTGTATGACTGGTATCAGAAACCTACGTCATCAGGTAGATTTCTTAATTTCTTGTCACAACATCC
>NW_017300253.1:9218-9461 GCF_001594075.2 Trachymyrmex cornetzi
CAACATCACAACGTCTTCAGTATCGGGTATTACGTGCAATGTTCCTACGACAGCTCACTGTCGGGCTATCGTTTCCGCCGCGACAAAGACTGTATAGCGTGGTTCGCGGAAGAACTTAGACAGTTAGCGCATAGTATACAGACGATAATTTCAGCCAATGTTCCCATGGCAGATTTCACGCGCAACGACTGGGAAAAATTTAACAGCGCCTCGCACTGTCACGTGTGCGAGAAACCGTTTACA
>NW_017300253.1:9588-11633 GCF_001594075.2 Trachymyrmex cornetzi
TACGACGCTCATTTTATTATCAAGGAAATTGCAACCGCGTATGAAGGACGCGTAGATCTCCTTCCAATAACTAAAGAAAAATATACGAGTATATCTTTTACTAAACATGTCGATAGTACAAAAATTGATCAAAAAAATTGTGTGCAATTACGTTTCATAGATTCATATAGATTTCTCGCTTCAAGTTTGGACAAATTGTCATCTTTTCTTAGCAAGGATAAGCTGCGGGTACTGCGACGCGAATGTTCCAATTTATCCGAAGAAAATTTTAATTTTTTGATTCGAAAGGGTGTCTTTCCATATGAGTACATTGACTGCAGCAAAAAATTGAATGAATTGTACTTGCCGCCTCGCGAGTCATTTTACAGCTCACTTGACTAACAGCACGGTATCTGAGAGTGATTACGCGCACGCCGTCAACGTGTGGCAGCGGTTCTCCATCCAAACGCTCGGCGAATATAGCGACCTGTATCTAAAAATAGATGTATTGTTGTTGGTGGACGTCTTTGAGAATTTCCGCGACAGTTGCATCGCGAGTTACGGGCTCGACCCAGCGTACTATTACACCTTACCTGGCTTCACATGGGATGCCATGTTAAAGCATACTGGTGTAAAATTTGAACTGCTGACAGACATCGACATGGTCATGTTTGTCGAGCGCGGTATACGCGGTGGTCTGAGCCAGTGTACAAACAGGCACGCGCGAGCCAACAACAAATACATGCCGTCGTACGATCCATCGAAACCATCATCGTACTTGATCATGTACTATGACATCAACAACCTGTATGGCTGGGCGATGTGTCAACCATTGCCCTACGCCGATTTTCGATGGGTCGACGACGTGCACAATTTCGATTTTACGACCATCGCGTTAGATTCGCAGACAGGCTATATTCTCGAGGTGGATTTGGAGTATCCGCAACATCTTCATGACGCGCACACTGACCTACCGTTCTGTCCGACGCGAGAGAAACCACCCGGCAAGCGTGATGCAAGCTCCTCGCAACATTATGTGATAAACAGCGTTACGTCATACATTATCACAACCTGCAGCAGTGTACTCGTAACGGCCTCCGTATCGCTAAGATTCACCGTATACTGTAATTCGCGCAATCTCCATGGCTACGCGATTACATAGAATTAAACACAAAATTTAGAACAATGGCCAAAAATGATTTTGAAAAAAATTTATACAAACTGATGAATAACGCGGTATTTGGTAAAACCATGGAGAACGTGCGCGATCGCGTCGACGTAAAATTACTGACAAAATGGGAAGGCAGATACGGTGCGGAGGCAATGATCGCCAAATCAAATTTTCACAGTCGTAGCGTCTTCTCAGAGAACCTGGTCGCGATAGAACTGCGTAAGCTCGAGGTGAAGTTCGACAAGCCGATATACGTGGGTATGTGCATCCTCGATATATCGAAAACATGTTTGTACGAATTTCACCACGAGTACACAGCACCGGTGTTTCGTGAAAAATGTAAAATTATGTATACTGACACAGATAGCCTCATATATCACGTAGAATGTGACGATATCTACGATGTGATGAAACGCGATATAAATAGATTCGACACGAGTGATTACGCAGTTGACAACGCATACAGCATTCCGCTCGCGAATAAAAAAGTTCCAGGCCTTATGAAAGATGAGAACAACGGCCATTATGACCGAATTCGTAGGGCTTAAAGCGAAAATGTACGCTTTACGTGTACAAAGAAAGAAAGATGCGAAAAAGGCAAAGGGTGTCAAGAGCAGCGTTGTAGCAAAATCCATAACGTTTGAGGATTACACATGCTGCTTGAATGATGCAATCGAAATGACGCGCAGACAGTCTTGCATAATATCCAAACTGCACGAAGTATACACGATATCGGAAACAAAAATCGCTCTAAGTCCGCACGATGATAAACGGTATATTGTATCAGGTTCCACCAACACGCTGCCATGGGGGCATTACCGATGTAAATAAAATACAATTGTATTATATAATATGTTTAATACTTATAAATGTATAATATAATATGTATAATATG
>NW_017300253.1:11754-12060 GCF_001594075.2 Trachymyrmex cornetzi
CTTCCTACCGGCTCGAAGGGCGAGCGCGTAGGCGAGCGCGCACGCGAGCGCGCGTGCAAACGCACCTGCGAACGTGCATTAAAATTCGCGTCATTTAATTTACTTAGCAGATTTAATTCTTTTATATTAGCATCTCTTTTGCGTAATGATCAAGCGTATCAGGAAGCGTAGACGCGCCAAGGATGTAAATAAAATACAATTGTATTATATAATATGTTTAATACTGATATAATATGTGTAATACATATTTATAATGAAGAGTACACAATATTTTTCAATATATTTTTATATATATTTTTATAAAAA
>NW_017300253.1:12292-12572 GCF_001594075.2 Trachymyrmex cornetzi
GGGGCACGAGGAGATCGGGAAGGAAGTCCATCCCGATCTCCTCCGCCAGGCCAGGAGGTGCAGGTGCCGTGAATAAGGACGCCACCCTTGACAGACATCCTCATTGCGAGCTCGCATGAGCGAGGGTTCAAGGCCGCGCGGGCCTGCACGGCACGCGCGAGTGCCGTGACACGCGGAAGCCAATCAGCGTGACTACCTCCCCCCGCAGGAGGGGGGGAGCGCTAAGCAGCCTGCGAGAATCCGCCGGGAGCTCCCGGGCCTCACTCTTCCTGTGGATAAG
>NW_017300253.1:12625-13212 GCF_001594075.2 Trachymyrmex cornetzi
AGATTACCGAGGAATTGACGAGAGGAAGTCGAGAGGACGAAGGAGCCGACGAGGGTGAGACGAGCGTCGTTGTCATAGTGGTGAAGCTGCCGACCGGGGTACGTTGCCGGGTGGATCGCACGTAAGCCAGCTCGCACCGTAACGATAGAATCGGCGCAATGGCTGCCGTGTAGAGCCGCGGAGCCGCGAGCCACGTGCCATCCTCCCGAGCTTGGGAATTATTAGCAGTCGCATTCTGAGAGACCGAGTAAGGGAGGTAATATTCGCTGCAGAGTGGAAGTAAATTAGAGTCGTGTGTAGAGAATCGAGGGCCGAGTCGCGCTCGTTCCTTTCGCCACGTGAGAGTCACTGCCGGTTTTCGAGTATAGTAGAGTCGTGTAGAAACGCGTAGAGTAGCCACGTTGTCGAGTCTCGTCATGTCGCGTAACGACGCTTATTGCAGTTGCGTTCTCGTTTGGTATCGCGTCGCGTAGGCACGCTTGCTATAATCGCGTCGCCGAGTGAACTTCCGGTTGCGGTGTTACTGAGTAGAGTCCGTTTCCGGGATTCACGTGTCGAGTAGAGTCGTGTCGCATCGAGGCGGTCGC
>NW_017300253.1:13759-14361 GCF_001594075.2 Trachymyrmex cornetzi
AAATTCTGCTACCGAGGGAGAGAAGATACTTTTGCGTACTTTGAGTACCGAGAACACGCGACGAAGTTGTGCCGTTGCTCGCGAGTACGGTTACAATATCTATATTTTTTTTAATAAATACATAATTTACAACACATTGTCTTTATGAATCCACGAATTGTGTGAGTTGTCAAATCCCAACCATTTCACGTAAACCTCGTTCCCCCTCTTGCGCAACACCTTTTCGACGAGATGCACGTCGGGATTAGCGACGCTGTGCAATTCGTATTCGTAGAATCCTCCCGCGATAGGCTCTCCGCGAGAATCTTGCAATAGATACGTCTCATTGGATTAGTTTGCTGCACTTTGATAATTTTAAACACCTCCACGGTCCTATTCGGCGTGTATCCTTTATTAAAGACTGTCTTGAATTTGCTCACGCGTACCGAATCACCCACTTTGTATCGCGCGGGTGCGGCAATCTTTACGCGATTGTAAACCGTAACTAAGGGTCTGTCGGCGATCGCGGGGGTAACGTCGAAGGACGCATACCGATAGTTCGATGCTTGCGCGCGTTGTAATTTGATACAAGACGCGGTAGGATACCGATCCATTTATAATTT
>NW_017300253.1:15564-16253 GCF_001594075.2 Trachymyrmex cornetzi
TACTCGGGCTATGACCGCGTCTGTGAGCGTTTGTCGTCAGCAGAATGCTTCTGTAGGTGTGTACGTCGTCATGCGTACAGATACTTTCGTTAGGAAATTTCATGAAAATTAACTCGTACAGACCCGCTGTTCCATCATATTTTTTCCCATCTATAATTATATCATCATTTTTGTGTAAGGTGATACGTTTGTCACCGAGCATCGTTCCCTCGTCATTGAAATAAACTCCATACACAACGTCTATGTTGACGGCTTTCTTACCGCTGAGGACCGCTTTCATATATTTCTGTCCCAACGGACCATAGTTTGTTTGCAACTTTTCCTGACCCTCAGATGTTTGAAGCAGGTGTTGAATAGATGTCACGAGCGGTTCATCAGTAACCTCAAATATTTCTTCGACGGAGGGAACATGGTCGTGCGATAACTCATGGGGCTGTATTATTTCAGACATTTCATTCAAAGCGGAAGTATGGTTTTCGATCGATTCAACATTGATTTTACAGGCGTGGAAGCCTGTATAGGATTGTCGTACAAAGCACTTGGTTGTTTCCTTTTGGGTTTTGGTTTCTCGTCTTTCCCCGAAAAGATTGTTTCGGTCATGATTGGATCCTTGGAGGAGTCAGCGGTGTTTTCGACAATCTGTTTCAGCGGGTCGACAATAGGTTTGAAGTGTCTCTCCAATGCGATGT
>NW_017300253.1:17539-17766 GCF_001594075.2 Trachymyrmex cornetzi
GAATATTGTATAGATCTGTTGTGGGACAGATTACCCGAGCATATACGAGCAGATTCGGAGGTACAGCGATACCGTCGATGCCTGAAGCATTACAATTTACCGACTCATCATACGCATATCGACGGTCCGGCGCCTTTGATAACGAATTGTAGCGAATGCCGTCGAGAGGCTTACTAAATCGTGCGATAAACGCGCTTCCCTTCGAATTACATATTCCCGGATATCAG
>NW_017300253.1:18613-20345 GCF_001594075.2 Trachymyrmex cornetzi
AAGCGTGAAATTTTAGGTTCTCGCGATGCAAAGGGTAAGGAGGATGAAGAGTTCCCGCTGGTGATTCGCGCCAACAACAATACGATGAGAAGTGAGATCAAATGCGCCTATCGGATAAATTTTACAAAACCTCGCAACATTGGCTCGCTGCTGGGATTTTCGTCGAATCGCGTGCTGGAGCCGCGACAGTGGCACGAGTCTGACGTGCCGATAAATATCATCAACGTGAACATCATTCGTATCGAGTGCAACGTGACCACGGGTGCGTACAGCAACGACAGGTGCGTGCACACGATACATGAGTTTTCACCGAGCGTACCGCAAGGATATAAGATATCGGAAACCCTACGCAGATCATTTACCTTCCGATCGTCGTACGGAGCATTACTGATCTGACGATTCGCGTGGTGGACCAAGACGGTCGATTGCTTGATTTTCACGGAGAGGAGATCACCGTTAGATTGCACGTACGACGGCGTTAACGTGAGATGCTTGTGTTGAACGAACAACCGAAACAGACGAGAGATACATCTTTTACTGGAAAGATTACACCTGAAAAGAAACTCACTGCGTCCAACGTCGCATTTTTAAAGTCATTGGGTTTCATCGTACGAAATGGTTGATATCTTGAATATTACCGATGAGCCGATCTTTGACGACCGCATCGTCAAGATTGAGACTCACACGTACAATCCGTACGCCAACACTACGTTTGGACATAGCGACGAGATACGGATACCTATACAGCAGCAGGATTTGTACACGCCGTGCGATAGTTTTCTTTACGTCGAAGGAAGATTGACGGTGAAAAAGAAAAACGATCAGATGTCGTCGACGCTTGGAAATAATTGCGTGGCGTTCATGTTTGATGAAATTCGGTATGAATTTCATCAAACATCATCAACGAACTCAACGGTGTGGAGATTGACCGTAACAGAAACGTTGGAATTACCAGTACCATCAAGAACTATGTATCGATGACGTATGACAAAGCTTTGATTGCGCTGAACGCTGGATGGAACTCTAGATCCGACACGGAGGAAGGATACTTTAATTTTTGCATGCCGCTCAACATGCTGTTGGGCTTTTGCGAAGATTACAAACGCGTAGTTATCAACGCTCGCCACGAATTGATTTTGATACGAGCGCGCAACGATTATAATTGCTTGGTGGGAAATCCTGCGACGGAGCCTGAAGTTGAATTATTCAAAGTGCAGTGGCGGATGCCTCACGTTTCGTTAAATGAGATCAATAAATTATCAATGCTGCGAGCGTTGGAAAGCGGTCGTTATCTGAGTATAATTTTTCGCTCGTGGGATCTGTACGAGTATCCTTTGTTACAGAATACGACCAAGCATTCATGGGCTGTCAAAACGGCGACTCAGCTTGAGAAGCCGCGATACGTTATCTTTGCTCTACAGACCGGCCGAAAGAATGTCATGTCACAAGATGTCAGCGTGTTCGACGATTGTAATTTGAGTAATGTGAAAGTATATCTAAATTCAGATTTTTATCCGTATGGTGATTTAAATCTGGATTTTGGTAAAAAGCGGTACGCTGTCCTGTTTGACATGTATGCGCGTTTTCGTAAAGCGTATTATGGAATCGATAGCTTCGAGACGCTGCTCAACGTACTATCGTTTATCGAGAAAGGACCTTTTGCAGTCATTGATTGCTCGCGACAAAACGAATCCGTCAAGAGCGCCACTGTGGACGTACGCATAGAATTTGA
>NW_017300253.1:20585-21388 GCF_001594075.2 Trachymyrmex cornetzi
TTTACAAAATGTATTTAAGATATTTAACTGGTGGTCGCGACACCAAGAAGAATTGTAAGATTTTTAAATAAAATCTATATTATCTTACATTAATATGTTTATTTCTATTACCCTTTTACCTGTAGACATTTAAATAAATATAACAGATAGATGTTGAAATGAACTAATAGCGGTTCGATATCACTCTGGTAGCTGTTTATAGTAGACCGATAGCTGTTTGAAAGCTGTTTATAGCTGTTAAATATCAGTCCGATAGCTGTTTACAGCGTACCGATGGCTGTTGCTTTGTTAGCAGTTCGATATCGATTCGATAACAGTTCGACAGTCGTTCGATAGCCGTTCGATAGTGGTTTGATAGAGGTTTGATAGCTGTTTATAGCTGTTAAATATCAGTCTAATAGCTGCTTGATGGCGGTTTGATATAAGTCTAATTGCGCTTCAATGCGAAGAACGGATAAAAGAAATGCTGAGGTAGTGTAATCTTTCGAGCGCGAGATATACCTTTGACCGAGGCATTGTACTTTCGTCGCTGATATAAAACGTTGGTGATGTAAGTATGACAGACAAATGCTGAAGTTTCTTCATGGAATCTTTTGCACGCGTAATATAGTTTTTCAACGCGTGATATACTTTTGCTTGAAACATTACACTTTTTGACTGAGACATTGCACTCTTGCATATCATATTATACTCTGAATTGATAACGATGAGGATTCTTTTCAAAATGACATCATTGTTAAGTATGCCTTCCCCTATAAATTCTCGCACAGTCCCTCACTGTCAGTCATTCCAAGTCAATCTGG
>NW_017300253.1:21575-22985 GCF_001594075.2 Trachymyrmex cornetzi
AGCGGCTACAGATGTTGGTGAAAACGTACCAAAATCAATTCATGTCGCTTTGGATATTGCCAATGATAACATTCTGATGGGGAGAATGTAAGTATTATATTACTAGTATATTAGTAGAGAGAAAATTGTGCTTATATTGAAGTATCTGTTTCTTTAAATTGTACTCTTTTTTTCTTTTAGGCGTGGTACTATTGATGTAATAAAAAGATTGAACGATGTGATGGATTTGTTGATAACGACAGTTAAGAAAAAGGAGAGAGATGCTCAAAGTTTGCGGTTAAGAATTGGGAAACGTAAACGACATGATGCTGATGACGATTATTATTATATTATTAGCGATAATGATGCTAATGTGGCTGCGGCTCATAATAGAGCACAGAAAAAAATCTAGTAACACAGGTACTTATTCTTTGGATAATACTGTTTTAGAAAAAATAATAAAATAAAATAATATAATAATATACTTGTTAAACTCGTGTCACTTTTCATTTATTTGATTTCCAGTGAGGAAGGATGGCAAAAATTAGCTCTATAATTGTGAAACATAAATGAAGTCATGCTGATGATTATTATGCAATTACTGATGACAATGCTAATGTAGCAGCAGCTGATGATTGAACATAGAGCAAAGAGCATAAAGCAATGGGAATTCAACAATATATACTTATTCTTTGAATATTACTGTAGACACTGTGTTAGAAAGTTAATAAATAAATATACGTTAAACTTATATTACGATTCACATATTTGATATTCGCTAATGTAGCTGCAGCTGATGATAGAACATAGAGCATAGAGCATAAAGCAATGGGAATTCAACAATATATACTTATTGTTTGAATATTACTGTAGACACTATGTTAGAAAGTTAATAAATAAATATAAGTTAAACTTATGTTACGATTCACATATTTGATATTCTTCTCTCTACCACTCCTTCTTTCAATCAGTTCATATATTCAACATTTTTCTATGATTTCATACATAAATTGAAGATACGAAATTCATATGTAAATAAAAGATTAAAAATATATATAAATTACATAATCGATTTAAATATATACAAATTGAAGATACGAAATTCATATGTAACTAAAAGATTAAAAATATATATAAATTACATAATCGATTTAAATATATACAAATGCCTACAAATACATTTTCTTCTGTGTCGCTCCTTCCTTTAATCAATCCATATTTTCAATATTTTTCTATGATTTCATATATGTAAATTAAAGATACGAAATTCATATATAAATAAAAGATTTAAAAAATTATAAATTATACAATCAATTTCAATGTATACCACTTAACAATCCATAATGTAGGTACTTATTCTTTGGATATTGTAGTAAACACTATGTTAGAAAAGAAGAAAAAAAAGTTAATAAATAAAAATAAATAAATAAA
>NW_017300253.1:23509-23800 GCF_001594075.2 Trachymyrmex cornetzi
CCCCCCCTCGTTGCCCCTGAGCTAGAATCCCCCTATATACCCTACTTACAATCTTACCTTTTTAAAAAAAGGTTAAAAAAACGCTAAGCGTGTGTGCTTCTCGTAAAGAATCATCATTTGGGCCAGTTTCACCAACGTTTAGCGCTTTTTTTATAAATTTAAGACAACAATGTTCACCATGATAACAGAAATCAATTAAGAGAGAATTACCAATGTGAGCCAACAAAATGTTTTTTGCAAAATGTCATATATTATAAATCATAAGTATAAATTACAGACGTTTCGACATCA
>NW_017300253.1:23878-27608 GCF_001594075.2 Trachymyrmex cornetzi
CTAGAATATGTTATTCCTACATTTAATAATGATGTCGAAACGTCTGTAATTTATGCTCATGATTTATAATATTGATAAAAAATACTATAAACATAGTACAATTATTATATGAATGTATAAGAAGTAAAAACAGTGTGTGTAACTGATAATTAATGTAAGGCAAGATTGTTTAAAACTACTTAGGGCGACTGTTACCAACGTCGATTAACTTAATCGATTAACTCAATCAGCAGTATAGCTAACAGCAAGTCTGTATATCGTTCTTATTATTATGTTCATGATATACTTTAATCTCTGCGTTCCTACTTAATTCTGTCTATAATAGAATAATGACTGCTGATTGAGTATCGAGGTTGGTAACAGTTGCTCTTAGAATATTATAAATGTAGTTATAATATAATAATTATAGTAATATGAACCAGCAGGAAGTCTGTATATCGTTCTTATTATCTTCGTGAATCATACATAATAATAATTAGATAATTTGCGGAAGGAATGAAATATAATATTACTTGTGATTATTACATATTCGTAAATTCCATTTGAGAAAAATCTTCTTGATATGCAATAGCTCCTGGCAAATTTGGGAAATTGTTCGTTGCAGATAAACAGATATCTAAACCATACGTAAATGAATTTGACAAAGTTCCAAATTTTGTTCCAAATATCTTTGTGTAAATTGCATTTGAGACAAACCTCGACAAGAAATGCATCATGAAACGTATCTTTAAATTACAAGTTACATAATAATGTACGTACAAGGCCGAATAAAATTATTCGACGCATTTTTGCACTACCGCGAACCGAGTTATTAATTGTTATTGTTATAATTAAAATTGACAGATATCCAGAGGAAATCTGTTGCATCGATGGCATAAAGGAAAACAATTCTGCTTTACATTCTGTTTTACAGACAAATATTTAACCAAACAAATGTATAATCTATATTTAACCAAACAAATACTCTGCTGTATAATCTATCGATATGACGGATATGTTTCCTAACCTGAATAGTGATCAACTTTAACGATCTCGGTCCACGGAGTAAAGCGATACATTTTTATTTTGCCAGATTCGTTCATTTCGTGCAAATGTAGAAGCAGAAATCACTTACGTGTCCTCTATGCCATCGATGTGACAGTTTTCCTAACCTAATCATCAGCCACAGAAAACGGACACATGTGTGATGTGACCATGCACATTGCCAGCGCCATATTTGCCTCTAACGCCGAAAAATCTAAAAGGACATTTCCCCCACCTCATAGCCCTGTCGACGACGACGACGTTTCTTAAATAAAAGTTTCAAGTTCGGATTTTGCATCATTTTGCATCGCAATATCTTCGCTCGTAGAGCACGTAGAGAAAAAACAAAAACACTTTCATTATATATTCCGGATGCAATCGATTGAGCACACTTAGAACTCAATCAGGACAGCCGTTATTGAGATCCCATAATCACCGTCTGGAAATATTGACAGATTCGCGTAAAGTAGCCGCGGCAGTGTCGCTGCGCTTGGCTTAGCGCCGAGACACTACCAGTGTCTCCAAATATAATTTTTTAAAAATCACATAAAATTTCACTAAAAATTTATTTCTTTAAATTCTAATATTTATTTCATAGTACCAAACTGTATTGTAGAACGTGCGATTCCACATCGTCGGGGACGTCCGGTAGGTCGTCAGTTTGAGACGACGACGACCAACTGCAGAAGCGCTCAATGAAGTCGTATCAGCACGTAAGTTGGAAAATAATAAAAATTACTAGTAATTTCAAAACGCCTATTACGGTCGAAGCTGGATCTTCGTTGCTTAAATAATTCAATCTTGAATTACTAATACTCGTATATACTATATATGTACTTGCATATATACCATACTGTAGTCTTTTTTCAAACGGCGCGCCGAATTATTTTTCCGGACTAAATAAACGCAATTAAAACTACTATAATAATCGCGAATTAAATTGACAAGCAATTTAATAATTTGATGTTAACATCAAGCATCATATATTATAAAGATGTTGAAGTCTGAGAAAAATAAATTTAGATTTGTAAACATACATTATAAAAGAGAAATAAATAATAAAATTTATTCTTATTCAGTGTAAAGTTAAGATTAAATTTATTATTACTTTTCTTATTACTTTTAAATTGTAATTACATTCATTATTTATATTTATTAATTACTATTCTAATTTTAAATTGTTTTTATAGTTTTTCTTACTTGATCTAGCAGCGTCAAGTGTTTTTACATGAAAAATTTTTCTATTTAAATTAAATTTTTTCATTTTATACGGTTAACTCTTTAATTTTTGTGATAACATTTAAATTGAGTAAGGTAACGCAACTTCGTGATAACTTTTTGTATATTATTTTGAAAGAGAATTAAATACCCACTACTTTAATTGGAAGAGAAAATGTCTTTGTGTGTGAATGAATTGTGATATAATAATTTCATTTAAGAGGAATTTAAACCATTTGGATTGGAATTGAAAGATCCTTCAATAAGATATACGTACACTTAGGTTTCATTGTATAAAAATTAAAGATATGTATACATATATATAAATATATATAATACATTTCTATATATGTTTACATATATAAAATATGTAAAATATATTAAAATTTTCAACATTTTTGAAAAAATTTTACATAGGCGACTAATGATCTCCTATTTACTAGTGACCGGTATGTTACTGAAGCTACATTGGACGCGCATGCGTCAGAAATCCGGCCCGTCTAACAACACTGTGCCACGCGGGTTTGAGATATTAATCTTACGACTATTCAGGTTAGGAAATCTGTCACAGCCTGGTGCTGACCAGTATCGTGCCGCTACCGAGGACAATCGCTTCTCGACAGGAAGAACAGCAACAAGGATGGGATAAACTGGGAAAGGAAAACACTAGAACACAAACACAAACAGCACAGTCAAAGCCAGCCACGCTTATACTAAAAAATAAAACATATAACACTCAAATCGCAACGAGACGAAACACGTCCGCCACGATCGAGAGATCTCTCGAGACTGAGGACAATCGCTTTGTTATTATCATTTCCTAACTAAATTAATAAATACCAGCATATTTCATTTTCATGTAATCTCCTCAAATATTAATGATATTAAACTGTAAACAGAGGCATGAAATTAAGAATGGTCACAGTAGTAGGAGGTATAACGTTGACTCGATCACAACCGTGCGATTAGCTCAGAGTAAGTATATTGGGCTACCGTTCTAAGGATCGTAGGTTCAAATCTTGCCGGCAACGCGATGCGTTTTTCATTAATTAATTGTAGTTAATAAAACAGACGATATAAGTATACGAACAGGTAAATATAAATTGAACTAGTAAAATAAAAAGTAATAATACCAAAAAAAATTATTTTTGTTAGTCACATATTAACAAAATGAATGATATATTTTTATATATTATTGTTCGTTAAAAAAAACAAATTATAGAAAAAATTTTTCTTTTAAAATAATGTTCGAATTAGCACACCGATTATGGCGGCGCATGCCAGCACGAACTTGTTCATTCCTGTTTTACCTCCCCTTTCTCCCTAGCGAAAGAAAAAACCCTTTCACTAATAGCGTATTTCACTGGCAGAACCGGTCCGCACTCAGTGCACATTAAGGCCCGTCTACAATACACGGAGTAAGAAGTAAGAGTAAGAAATTGACCAATCACAGTCGAATGTGAGAAGAATAATCGACTGTGATTGGTCA
>NW_017300253.1:27623-35538 GCF_001594075.2 Trachymyrmex cornetzi
CCGGTCCGCATTCAGTGCACATTAAAGCTGTTGTACATTAACCTAATCTGACTGTAAAAGTGAGAGATCTCAGTTAATAAAGTACCCAATGTATATTTTATCAAATATTACAATAAAATGTATTAAGGACTTTGTGGTTTAATTTATTTCTATATTTTTATTAAACGTACATTTTTATGTCGATTTATGTACAACAGCTTTAAAGTGCACTGAGTGCGCACCAGCTCTGCCAGTGAAATACGCTATAAGACGTCAACACGTCGGAGACATTGAACCGCTGCAGCAAAAAATGACCTGCAGGACGAAAGCTGTGTGCTATTCATATTTGCTGACCGTACCTTCCCCCTCCCCCCTCCCGTAACGAACAAAGTTTTCGGTCCCACTTTTCCTCGGTTTTCCCATCCACTATTTTGCCGTGGTATTCTTCCCTGCCGACACCTCCGTCCTCTCCAATCACCGCGCGGGCAGCTATGGATCGAGCCAATCAGCGTGTGGGCAGCTATGGACCGAGCCAATCAAAACGCGACATTTAAATACCTCGTTATCCCACTCTCGTCACCGACCAATTAGAGCGTACCATTTCTCCAGACAGACCCGTCTAGGCCACGCCCACCTGGCGCCGGAGGTGGAGTGGAGGGGGTTAGTTTTGACGGCCCATAGCTGCACACTTACTACTGACGACGTCGAGCAACGACGACGACGACGACGACTTTGATATATTGACATAATAAATACGCACACATATGAAGAGATATATTATTAATTATATAAAATGTTTAACACTACAAAATGCGTGATATCTCAACAAAATTACCTTTTTAAAAAAAGGTAAAAAAAGGCGCCAAGTTTGCGTGTACCTCCCATAAAACCATAAAAAACTGTTACATAAACTAAAAAAAGCCATTACATAAATAATATAATTCAAGTGGTAATATTGTTAATTTTTTATTATAAATTATCCCTCAATAGTACGTACGTATGTATTTAAAGAAAATTTAAAGAAAAATGAAATAAATCTTTAAATTGCGCCAATTGCAAAAAGAATATATATTTTCTTGCAACATATAACATATACTATTGTACTTTGTAAATTGCGAAAAGAACATATTTTATTGCAACATATAACATTTAATTAACGAGAAAAAGTAATACGTATCTTTATCTTTCTATTCAAGAGTCCTTTATTTGCAATGGAACACAACATTTAATCTAAAAAAATTAAAGACAAAGCATCACAAAATGAGAAAATTTTATTAAAATAACAAAATTTTTTATGTTAAAAGACTTGGCGCTGCTGCTATTGTAATTTTAATGTTAATTAAATACTGTTTAATTAACGTTAAAATTACAATAGCAGCAGCGCCAAATCTTTTTACATAAAAAGTTTTGTTATTTTAATAAAATTTTATCATTTTGTGATGCTTCATTTTTAATTTTTTGAGATTAAATGTTGTATTCCATTTGTTCCGGAATCATTGTTAATTAAATGTATTCTCGGCGATGGCAAGTAAACTGCTCATCGACACCGAGGCGTCACCGTTCAAAACATGAGATATCTCCTGTTCTAACCACGCTATCTATCTCAGATGGCACGCGACCCCCCTAGCGCAACACCCGAAAAGCTGACTATCGCGCACACGTTCTGCGTGCGAAAGTTCAGTTCGCTTCCCGATACCGATCAATACGTATCAATTGTCGATATTCGTTCTTCACGAATATCAGAATGAAGACTTAAACATAATAGACACAGGCAATAGGTATAGGCAACAGGAAATAACGAGTCTTCCAATCAGAGCTGTGGGATGTAATATCGAACTTACACACCAGAGCTCTGATTGGCTCGTTATTCCCTGTTGCCTGTGGCTATTGCCTGCATAGAGATAGTAGTACTAGAGGTCGCATAGTCAGAGTGGGGGTAATCCTATCGACCCATCGACATCTAGAATGGACCGCTGATGGCAATGGTGGGGGTAGAAAGACGATTAGAGTGAGAGGCGGGGAACCCCACTATTGCCATCAGCGGTCCATTCTAGATGTCGATGTATCGACCAAAGAACGCATTCATTTGAGTCCTTCCTTTCTCTCTCGTTTCGCGCATGCGTATAGCCGTATACTCTCGAGAGAGAGGATCGAAAGAAAGAACGAGGAACTGAAAGTTTCATATAGACCTCTGCTCCCCGAGGAGGTTATTCGTTGAATCGAATGATTCATAATTTCTGCATGGTGATAATAATAATCTATGACTCTATATCTGTGACTATATTTGAATCGGAAAACCAAATGAGGGGAAACCAGAAGAAAGTTTCATATTGTTGAGAAAGTATAAAGTGTGGCTCCATTATATTTTAGACTTAAAAAAAGTATGTATTTTTTGTTAAATATAAGATTTTTTTGCTAATTGCTGCATATATGCAAAAATGAAAGATATATTAGGAAGGACTATTGCACAGGTAAGGTTATGAATGTAGAAGTATAGTTATATTTTATACTTTATTATATATAAATATATTTCAGTTTGTGATATAATGTATTCTTAGATTCCCGACAGATGTGGAACAACGAGAAAAATGGTTACATAGTATTGGATATACTATCAATCTTAATAAGCAAACGAGAATTTGTAGTGATCATTTTACATAAAATGATTATTATACTTGTGACATACTCCCCCCATAAATCATCTAGAAGATTGAAGAAGACTGCTATTCCATCTGTCTTCATGTCAAGGTAATAATATCTATTAATAGGATATATAATTATGATATTTTATAAATACACATAAAACATTTATTTTTTCCCGTTTTTTATACACTATCCTAATGTTATCCTAATGTTTTTTTTTACAATAGATCTGATGAAAGTACAAAGGATATTCAACATGACAATTAAAATGAATCAGTAATGGACACGAATCTACAACGGATATTCAACTTCATAATAGTCCCACTAAATCAATATTTGGCATCAGTCAAACGAGGTAAGAAATAAATACATATTCTAATTTATATTAGCTTGTAAATATTATAAATACTCACATGTTTCAGAAAACAATCTAACAAAATAGACAAGCTGATTATAAAGAATGGGAAATATACTACAGAATGTTTAAGGCGAACCGAGTTTACCAATCAATCATGGATGAAGATAGTAAAATGCATTAATTATTATAGATACTTAAATAAACCTTTGCTACAGAAAAACAAGCGAATGAAACGCTTACTGAATGAAGTTACTATGAAAAAAAAAATTCGGTGACAGATGCCTTAAATGTTCTACAGGTAAGCAATTGTCCGGCGCTAGAAGTAAGTTAGCGGCTCTCTGTGCGAGTACCGAGAGTATCGAGTAGAGCGGAGGAGCGAAGCTCCGGAAAGTACTTGTAATCACGCCACCAACGTAATTAATTCTACTTTATCATATTTTCTCAAGTATAATTGTTCTTATCATTACGCTCTCGCGTAGTTTATTCTTGTGGTCTATCTCTCTCGCCCTCCGACAAATTTCCCACACCTCTTGCGACCCACCCCCTGCCGTCGCGAATCAGTTACGGGCAAAAGTAAGGAGATTTCGGAAAGAGTAGCACGCTCTCTCGTGCCTGGCGACCAACTTAGTAATAAGAATTACAATTTTGGCCGAAAAACCGCCTGGCTGTCGCAAAATTCAGTTACCGAGGGAGAGAAGATACTTTTGCGTACGAGGAGTACGAAGAACACGCGACGAAGTTGTGCCGTTGCTCACGAGTACGGTTACAGTATTTATAAAATATCATAATTATATATCCTATTAATAGATATTATTACCTTGACGTGAAGACAGATGGAATAGCAGTCTTCTTCAATCTTCTAGATGATTTATGGGGGGAGTATGTCACAAGTATAATAATCATTTTATGTAAAATGATCACTACAAATTCTCGTTTGCTTATTAAGATTGATAGTATATCCAATACTATGTAACCATTTTTCTCGTTGTTCCACATCTGTCGGGAATCTAAGAATACATTATATCACAAACTGAAATATATTTATATATAATAAAGTATAAAATATAACTATACTTCTACATTCATAACCTTACCTGTGCAATAGTCCTTCCTAATATATCTTTCATTTTTGCATATATGCAGCAATTAGCAAAAAAATCTTATATTTAACAAAAAATACATACTTTTTTTAAGTCTAAAATATAATGGAGCCGCACGTTATACTTTCTCAACAATATGAAACTTTCTTCTGGTTTCCCCTCATTTGGTTTTCCGACTCAAATATAGTCACAGATATAGAGTCATAGATTATTATTATCATCATGCAGAAATTATGAATCATTCGATTCAACGAATAACCTCCTCGGGGAGCAGAGGCCTATATGAAGCTTTCAGTTCCTCGTTCTTTCTTTCGATTCTCTCTCTCGAGAGTATACGGCTATACGCATGCGCGAAACGAGAGAGAAAGGAAGGACTCAACTCAAATGAGTGCGTCCTTTGGTCGATAGGATTACCCCCACTCTGACTATACGACCTCTAGTACTACTATCTCTACACTCAGAAAAAAGTTTTGTTGATATATGACCAACAAAAAGTTTTTCGTTGTCTTAACCAAAATTTAGTTATGCTAACAAAATTTTTTGTTAGAATAACAAAAGTTTTTGTTAGTCACATATTCTAACAAAAACTTTGTTGTCCTAACCAAAAATTTGGTTAGAATAACCAAATTTTGGTTAGGACAACGAAAAACTTTTTGTTGGTCATATATCAACAAAACTTTTTTCTCAGTGTATGATTGCCTGTCTATTATGTTTAAGCCTTGAGCCTTATTAGCGAACCAAACCGAATTGTCGTCGCGTATCACCGTTACATTGGGCGCGTTCCACTTAACGTTTGCAACGCTCGCGAACATTATTTCATTCTTATTGTTTTCAAATATTAAACAAGGATAAAATGATACTCGCGAGCATTGCAAACGTTAAGTGGAACGCGCCCATTGTGTCACGTTACCGGTATACGCTAACCGCGAGGGCGTTCAGTGCGCGAGAATTACCTATTCGGCGAGATTTGCTAGTCTCATTATTGCACACCATATACATTTCGTTAACGGTTGCGAGGAATTATTTAATGTCGCGTCGAGTGCGAATTACTTATGTACGCATCTAACCACGAGTGCATCAATTCTCGGATTATGAGTATCGCCTATCGCCCGCTTCGAACATATTTTAATTCGACTCAACAATAAACGTTAAATTATTACAACCAAGAGAGTCGTCGTTATTACAACCGCCTTGGCGAGCGAGCCTGTATATATGTAGTCTATACAAGAATACACCGAGCGGCCGAGAAAGTACATTTTCGGTTTTCGGTCGCTTATAACAAGTGACTACGATACTAGAGGAAGTGAGACAGCGAGGGAAAGCGGCCGTCCTTTTCGCTTTATACTCGTAAATACTCGTTTGTATTTACAAGTTACTGGTAGAGCGAGAAGGACGGGCGCTGTCTCTCGCTGTCTCGCTCGTTCTCGCGCAGCGGCGAAGACGGCCGACTCGATGCCAGTAGGTATCTGCTTGGTAGAGGTAAAAGTGGTGGAGCTGGTTTTCCGTGGTGCCGGGAGCCAAATGTGCATCACTGACGAAGTTACGTACGTTCGATCAAAGTACTTCAAAGATGGCCTATACACGTACATACATGTGATCACAAGATGGCGCATCATCCGGATAGCCATTTTCGCGCACAGCAAGCAGAAATCTCTCAGAAACTTTGCATTTGCAACGTTAAAAAAACTATATATTATAGGAACATTTCAAATGTAAGATTTCGATTAAAATGATTGCAGAAACATTGCAATTGTAATATTTCAAAGAAGATAGTCTCAGAAATATTATAAATGTGATGATACACAATTGAGACATTGAAAGATCCCTGTAATACAACTGAAACTTTCTATGTTATCAGGGAAATCTGAGAGAGGACATGAGGGCCTTTTTCCTGTAACCGCAAAATGCCGCTCATTATTGTCCTCTGAAGAAGAAGAAGGAGATATAATCTACACAACAATATCCATTTTTTTTGCGGTGCGCCTGATGGAAATAAATCGCTGAAATCGATGAAATAACTGAAATATATCAAATTAATAGAGATTCAGGTGTCTCTCTGCCTGTATTCATATAGTCAAAGAGTCTTATAAGTATAATCTTAAGATGTCATGAACTAATCAGAAAGCCGCATTAGCATCTTAGACATTACTTAAGATGATCTTAAAATAAGAACCGATTATATGAATACCTTAGTACCTATTGCATGCCTTAATGTCTATTGCACATTAGATACGATGAGAGATAAGTGACGAGCGATATCTAATAAAAACTCTGTTTTGTATCGTCACATGTAAAAAAAAACAGAACTTTCACGATTTAAAGCTATATAATGTAAGAAATTTATTTGTTAATACCTTTAAAATATCTAATTTTAATTATATTGTTGAAATTAGATATTTTAAAGGTATTAACAAATAAATGGTTTTTTAATTTGGTTCTATGCCCTTTTAATATTTATTTTGTTTTAACAAATAAATGTCTTACGGGCACTATTTATATTTTGAGTCTAATAATAAAAATAATAATAAAAAAACAATAATTTATCATTTATTGTTTTTTCAAAATATTCTCCTTTATGATCTATACACTTTTGCATACGTTCGAACCACTTGTCAAAGCATTTTTTCCATTCCGCTTGAGACACCTCCAAAATATGGTCTTTGAACGCATCAACGGCTTCTTCTGCCGACGAAAATCGTTGTCCACGCAATTTATTCTTGACGTTCGGGAACAAAAAGAAGTCATTTGGTGCCAAATCAGGACTGTACGGCGGATGACCCATTAATTCGATTTTTTGAGTGCTCAAATAGTCGGTTGTTAGGCGAGATGTGTGACAGCTGACATCGTCTTGATGAAAAATGATCCGGCGGCGCTTGTTTGTTTTCCTTATTTCACTGAAGACTTCCGGCAAACAAATGGTTGTGTACCATTCAGAATTGACCGTTCTACGTTCCTCTAAAGGCACTGTTGCCACATGACCAGTTTTTCCGAAAAAACAGGCGACCATTTGTTCCGAAGTGCTTCGAGCGCGAACAACTTTTGTTGGATTTGGTTCATCTTGAAACACCCATACAGTCGATTGCTGTTTAGTTTCCGGCTCATACGCATAGATCCATGATTCGGCACCTGTTACAATCTTATACACGTCTTTTGAAACACCGCCATTGTATTTCTTAAGCATTTGTTTGCACCAATCGACACGAGCATCTTTTTGAGATTTTGTCAGATTATGTGGGATCCAACGAGAACAAACCTTTTTCACGGCAAAATGATTATGCAATATTTCATATATGCTGGTGGAACTAATGCCCAAGGTTGTCTCAATCTCACAGTATGTCACATGACGATCTTGCATTATTAGTTTTTGCACAGCATCAATGTTTTCTGACACAACAACTGATTTTGGACGACCTTCACGACTTTCGTCGGTGAGCGAACGGCGACCACGATTAAATTCGTTATACCAGCGTTTCACAGTGGCAAAGGATGGGGCTTTATCGCCAAAAGTGGAAGTAAGTTGATCGATGCACTCCTGTCTTGATAATCCACGTCGAAAGTCGTAATAAATCATTGCACGAAAATTTTCACGAGTTAATTCCATTTTTTCGCTGAGACACAATTTTCAAGTGACTATAAACAATACAAATCACGCTCAAATAACAAAACGTTCTGAAGAAAGTTATAGTCAAAAATGTCAAACTTTTTAGTGGAAACGTCCGATGGCACCTGACAACACTCAGTGTTGCCAAGGCTCAAAATATAAGTAGTGCCCCTCGTATCATTTAAGTATTTAAAATACAAAATACTGTCAATTTTAATCAGTATTTGAATTACA
>NW_017300253.1:35554-37522 GCF_001594075.2 Trachymyrmex cornetzi
CCCGCCGTAACGTGTTGAAACGAAAACATTATGCGGAATTATCTGCGTTTCTAACTAGCGCGCAATTTGTCAATTACTATTTTTAATTATTTTCGCGTTTCCGAATTATTGAATTAAGATGCAGCGGTTCTTGTTACTATCCCACCGCTGTCACCAATTATGTTGCGAATTTCTATTTCATTGCTTTTAAGACGCAGCAATTTTCCGTTTATCAATCCGGTCAATACGGATCCGCTGTTATCAATTATGTTAGGCATTTAATTCTGCCGCGTCCCGCCATCGTCACTAATTACTTAAGGGGTTATATACAGTTGTACCGCGCAAAAAGATGAAATTTTCTCGAATTTTTTTTGACACCATAAAAAATATTTATTCAAAATCTGTTATCAACGTCGAATAGTACATATTTCTAAGAACTTGTTGAAATTTTTTCATCAAAAAATATTAAATAATAAAAAAGTTATAGGCGAATTCCAGGAACGCCTTTTTTTTGACGTGACTTGCGGTGGACATCATATCTTGAAAACGGTTTATCTGAAATCAAAAATTCAAAAAAATTCCGTTAGTATATTGTATTGTCTAGTCGCTGAACGAAGGATTTTCAATTTTTTTTGAAAACTTTTTTTTTAGAGCAAAAAATCGAAAATGTTATACATCAAAAAAGTACATTTTTTATTACAACCGTCGCCATTTTTTTTTAAATCAAAATTTTTACAAATCCTTCGTTCAGCGACTAGACAATACAATATACTAACGGAATTTTTTTGAATTTTTGATTTCAAATAAACCGTTTTCAAGATATGATGTCCACCGCAAGTCACGTCAAAAAAAAGGCGTTCCTGGAATTCGCCTATAACTTTTTTATTATTTAATATTTTTTGATGAAAAAATTTCAACAAGTTCTTAGAAATATGTACTATTCGACGTTGATAACAGATTTTGAATAAATATTTTTTATCGTGTCAAAAAAAAATCGAGAAAATTTCATCTTTTTGCGCGGTACAACTGTATATAACCCCTTAAGAGAGCGATATTGATAACTTCAAACATCCCTGCGTTATATTTTGCGGCCGTATCGCTGCTGGATACGGAGTGGGGAGCAAAAAGCAGTTCAGCGCGGCGACGGGTAGGATATAAGATTAGGAGAGTGGCGGAATGTTTATTAGAATGGGGGAGGTATGATCAGAATTGGGTGAGTGGCAACATGAGGCCACTACCCCGGCGTATCATATGCTACTAGGATTGGCTGCAGATCTTAACTGGATTTAGTTAATTTAGAAATTAACAGTTAATATTAATGTGAATCATTAGTCAATTTAATCAAATACTCTATGTACTATTTATTGAATTCGTTAACATTTATGCCTTGTTGAATTACTGTTATAGCAATCAAATATCGAACTGATTAACATTCATTTAGTAAGGATTTTAGTAACAAATCCGAGCTAAATTAGCCTTTTCATCATTTCATACCTTCAGGGAAAAGTGTACGGGGGAGGATTTAGCAGAACAGAATATAACGCTAAATAAGTACTAATATTTTTATTAATGATATTGTAACGAGGCACCCCCCGAAGTGCATCGTTCCCGGCAATACCAACTCGCCGGATGCCGCTACGGGGACCCCCCGGTCACCGTACGCGATGAGAGCGCGGTGCGCTCGAAACATTTAAGAAACGCAAACATAATTGCAGGCCGCGCGAACTCGCAAGTCCGCGAAACCCGAACGTCGCCGAACGACGCAGCTCTCGCTCGTATTGTTCCACGCGGAGAGTCACCGAATGATTCCGGAACAATACGAGCGGGAGCAACAATTAGTATAAAAGCGCTCCGGAGAAAAGAATTCGGGCTTTTTGCTCCTGATCCGACTCCTGGCACCGACCGTTTCCTTGATCCGATCTCCAGAGCAATACCGCGGTGGTAAGGGTGTTCTCTGCCACTACCGGCATTTACCGGTCAGTTATTGCA
>NW_017300253.1:38076-38713 GCF_001594075.2 Trachymyrmex cornetzi
CCCGCCGCACACACACACCCGCGTTACACACACACACTGCACACTCACACCGACACCGATTTTGTACACACACGCATACACCGCCGTTCGTGAATACCAGCCGCGACGACTGGTCTCACACGTACACACATACATATACATATACACACACTCACACGCTGTACTTGAACAACAGAATATATCATCGTTCTTATTTCTCAAAACCGTATTCCGATTCATTCATACCGCCTTGTCTCTCTCCTCCTGGCCGAACCTCTTTGCGACCCTGGCCGCAGCCCGTGACCGGCGAGCTACGTCCGCGCAAAGTAAGGTTGTTTCATGGCGCCCGAACAGGGACCGCTCCGGAGAGGAGAGACACAGAGCGTACCGAGGGCGTGGATTTATACGTTAAGCAAATCCGCGATCATTTCGGAAATGGAGGTGCACGGGCTCGATACGGAGGGCACGCTGGACGAGCTGCGAAGCCGCCTAAGCGGTTTCGTAGATCAGAATCCGGACCGATTCCAGACCCGTGTACCACCATTGCCGCCGCGTGACCGAGGGGTCCGGGGTTAACTTATCGATCAATCCCTTCGCGCCGCCGCCCGCCCCGTCCAGCCCGGAATACCGACCGGGAAAGATCATTAACGAGATGCGG
>NW_017300253.1:38910-39171 GCF_001594075.2 Trachymyrmex cornetzi
CCTGCCGCACGCTGACGACTTCCAATTGTTGGAGGACGTGCACGCCAGGAAGCAAAAACCGGACGAGTCTTTCTTTAAATATTCGACCGCACTAGTCTCGTTAATGATACGCGCGGGGATAACTACAGAAGCCCGACAGTTGGAATATCTGTACCGTAATATGCACCACTCTTACCAGTGGCGCATAAAGCGGTCAGACTTCCGATCAATCCGAGATCTCGGCCGGGAGGCCGCCGAGTGTGAGCGCCTGACAGCGCTCCA
>NW_017300253.1:39619-40088 GCF_001594075.2 Trachymyrmex cornetzi
ACAACAGACCGGCACGAGCCGGGCCGCAGGGGCGGAAGGGCTCGCGCCGCAAAGTAAGGAAGAACTCCGGCGCCTTCGCGAATTCCTGGCTGACGAACTACCGCAGTTCGAAGCCATACGGGGTCCCACGCGCCTTACGCAACATCAGATTCGCGTAAAGCCCGGGACGGTGCCAATTAAGCAGCGATATCGCCCACGCAACCCGGCTATGCAGGCGATCATTGACACCGAAGTCGAGGAGATGCTACGCCAGGGTATCATCAAACCCGCCGCCAGTACGTGGAGCTCCCCTGTCGTAATCGTGCGTAAAAAGAACGGGAAGAACCGATTCTGTATCGATTTCCGCCGCGTAAACGAAGTTACCGAACCGGACGCGTACCCCCTTCCGCAAATCACCGCGACGCTAGACAAATTGCGAGGGGCACGCTACCTGACGACGCTCGACCTTAAGAGCGGGTACTGGCAGGTA
>NW_017300253.1:41895-42234 GCF_001594075.2 Trachymyrmex cornetzi
AATCACGGCCGGGAACTCCTCTCGCCCGCGAACTCGCGGAACGCCCGGCGCTGCCCCGCGCCCCCGCCAGACACCACCCGCCGACGCCTCGAGGAAACATACGAACTCGTGCAAATGAACCTCGCGAGAGCCTTCCAGAGGCAGGAGAAGTATTACAACCTGCGTCGCCGAGCTTGGCGACCCGCGATCGGTGAAAAAGTATACAAGCGCGAACATCTGCTGTCCAGCAAAAGTAACGCCTTCAACGCCAAGCTCGCGCCGAAATTTAAAGGTCCCCTCGAGGTACGGCGCGTGGTGTCACCAGTAATCGTTGACTTGCGAGACGGCAGCGGCCGCTGG
>NW_017300253.1:42299-42753 GCF_001594075.2 Trachymyrmex cornetzi
CCGACGCCGAAAGCGAACACGACCCAGACGATCCTGAAAACAACAATAATACCGATGACAGCGACGAAGTAGAGAGCAACGACCGAGACGATATACCGCTGGCCGCTATTAGTCGGAATAGAGCTCACGTCGCCCGTGCCGCCGCCGACCACCAGAAGGGCCGCCGAGACAGGGCCACCGAACACCAGCGGGAAGCACGCGGTACCGCCCCCGGAGGGGCTACGACCGATGGGGCCGATGCCACCACCGCCCATCAAGGTGGAAATCGAACCGGGGACCCTGGTGGACGTACCGCACTCCGCGGCCCGCGTGTCCCGAAAATACACGGCGGAAGCCGGCAACAACCGTTGGTTGGTAAGACTCGACCATACCGGCACCGTACGGCCCATCCGCTAGAAGCTCGAATAAAGTGCCTCAAATTCAGGCACTGCCTGAAAGGGGGGGGGGGGGGGGG
>NW_017300253.1:43802-47932 GCF_001594075.2 Trachymyrmex cornetzi
GGCGAGCTACGTCCGCGTAAAGTAAGGTTGTTTCAATATAACCCGCCTCAACGCGCTTCATATCAAGATGTATCGGCACGACAGCGATAACAATCGGAGCGCGGCGAGGTGGCTTCCTTGCAGCAGAAGCTTGCCTGCTGACAGCTGCCGGGTACGTCTTACGCCGGCAGGGGGCGGTTGCGTCGGCCTTTGCGCTGCGCTGCTCGAGGGAAAGCGGAGCGCGGGGCCCCGCCACGGGTCTCGGCGGCGAAAGATGTCTCGGGGAGTTCCCTACTAGGGGCTACGGGTGTAGGCGGTTCTGGCGGGAAGACGCGGGTCAAACTCCCCGGCCGCCTTAAAGTCTTTGTACATCCGCTGTATCTGAATCCGCCTTCCCGCGCGGTTACCCCGCCTAGTCATTCTACGGAGAATTTATCTTTATTATTTAACGCGGTGATTCGATTAGTCATGGTTAGAATTCTGATTTAATTTAATTTTAAGAGAATGGATCGTAAAAGGGATATGCAGTAATATGGAAAATTGCGCGGCTCCTACAAGCGCAGGCAATTCTAAGCAGGAAGAATCGCGCGCTCTTACAAGCGCCAGTCAGTTCAGGGGGGAATACAGGAAGAACCGCGCGCCCTTATAAGCGCCAGCCAGCTCAGGAGGGAAGAATAGGAAGAACCGCGCGCTCCTACAAGTGCCAGCTAGTTCAGGAGAGAAGAATAGGAAGAACCGCGCGCTCCTACAAGCGCCAGCCAGCTCAGGGGGGAGTACAGGAAGAACCGCGCGCTCCTATAAGCGCCATCGGCTCAGAGTGTAGGGAACCTGGAAATAAATACAGCCATTCGTACTTTTCTCTTCCGTATTGCGATTTATTAGAGACATTCCAATCTTGCCGTCTTTCATAAGGAAGACTCCGAATAACTATGACTTCCTCACCTGGAAGTGGCTGAAGGAAAAATGACGCTAGGCTCGGTTTTCGCCCTGTTTATATAGGCGCCGTTTGGTGGCACCCGCGAGCCAGGAGGCAGAAGGAGCGCAATTTTCCCGGAATTGGGCGTACGTGACCGAAACGAAAAATAGGCTTTTCTTCCCAAAATATAATTCGTATCGGGTTAAAACCCGGCATAGTTTACGCGAACTTAATCCAAAATGAAGAGACCAAGTTACTTCTGCCTTAATCAGCGGAATTTTTAAGTAATTAATGAATTAAATTTAGAGCCTTTCTCCGCGGTCCGCGCAGTCTCTCTCCGTGATCCGCGCTGCTCCCTCCCGACTCGCGGCCGGTACTCGCTAACGCGACTAATTGACATTATTTATTTGTTTTTGGATTAATTCGTGGCGACTCAAATCCGACAAATTAACTAAAGAAACATATTAATGCAATGAGAGACTTCAAAATTAATCATATTCTTAGTCAGAGCGGCTGAAGTCCCATCGCGAGTCCGAGATAACGAGTGACACGCGCACCGCGGGCCGTGATTAGTGCGCGATAACTTATTCCTATTTCAGAGAATTGTAGTCGCTGAAGTTTAGAGCAGGCTAATTCTCTCTAAATATGCGTAGGATGGTAATGACATAACTGTCATAGCGTACGAAAATGAATTCTTTACTCCACGCGGAGTTAATTGACTTAGCATTTCGTCGCAACGGAATAGCACAAGGCACGCGCCCTACGCGTGCTCTGATTGGCTCTCGCGGCATGCGCGCCACGCATCGTCGGCATGACTGAATAGCGCGTCGCCGGGTAACATTTCCGCTACGAATTTCGCAATTTTAATAAAAGATTGTAGATAGACAATGTTAGAACGAAATTAATTCAGCGCAAAATAAGTAGTAATGCTATGAGAGTTCTAACTCGGGAACTCCAAGGGGAATGCGGGGCGCGGGGGATTCTTCGGTGGCGGGGGTATGAGTCATGCGGAGTGGCAGTAAGGCATCCCAGATTTTGGGAACTGCAGTCACGTACAAGACAACAAAAAACATTACAAAAAAAGGAAATATTGCTATGAACAAAAGACAAATAGTTATAAAACGAAAAGTTTTACAAAGGTTATTCGCCGGTATATGCTCCAACCATTTTTCGACCAAGATATAGCGTAATGTAATTTTTCTAGAAACAACATTTATTAATTATTTTAAATACCTAAATACGATCAAGTTTCATAATTAATCGATTGAGCGCCAACATCTGCTATCGAAATCGATGATATTGAAACGCAATGTCTCCTTGATGAAAGAGCCTCGATCATTTATTCTTTTTTGGAAGAGACATGACAATCGAACATGTTTTTTGCAATATGTTTCAAGGTTAGTAAAAGTGCAAATGTAAGTGAAACTCGATAGGATTGTATTTTTATGAAGGTAGAGCGTTTTTTTAAAGCATTCTTTGAAAATGAGCACATAATGCTCTACTCTGAAAAGAGAGAATTACAGACGAAAATGAATTCAGTCTGGAAATGTGTCAGATTATAGTACGTTGAAATCTACGAGAGCGAACTCGTCTTACTGTTAGTAAATCGTTGTAAACATGGATCGAGATTTCAGTCAAGCAGAGCGTGATCTGTTGAATCGATCCCACCAAATTGCTAATTTGAAGGAGTGTTTCGCGTGGATAGAAGAGTGCAATGAATTAATTAATCAGCTTGAAGAATGCAATCATGTCAAGCGTCCACGGCTCTCCATTGGATGCAGACAATCTCTAATCGCTACAACTGCACGACTCGAGGGTACAAAGACTCAATTAGAAAGACGATTTCTGCATTTTGGTGGTGATTACGCGAGCACTAGCAATAACAATGACAATAACGCGAAAAGATCTTTTATTTGGCGAGAGATCGATACGGCGTTTGAAAATCGAATTTTAACCGGTGCGGTAATTAACGCGGACTATGTCGAGCCGCGACGATTTTTAGAAGACATCAGCAGTGTAGTGCTCGAGCGAGTGCAAAACACAATAGAAATACACAACTGTATAAAAGTGAACACCATATTTAACGGCGAATTTGCGGATGATAAACGTGCCAATAAAAGTATTAATACGAAAAACTATGAACTCTTTCAAACATCGAACTTGCGTGAGTGGTACGAACGGCACGTCATCGAACCCACATTGACATCTCTCGAGGAGTTTCAAGAACGTGACAGTGGGTGGGCGTTGTCGCGAATTATGAATCTTACAATAAACATCAATAAGTGTAATCCATTGCACGCGGGATGTCGCTTCGAAGTGCCGCGAGAGATAATGACAAAGAGAACGGTGATTAACGTGCGATCGATGGACAATGCGATGCATGCTTCGCGTGGTCGGTGATCGCCGCTCTGTACCCAGCCGAAAGAAACGCGGATCACGAATCTTACTACCCACACTATATGACGGTGCTGAATTTCTAAAATATAGAATTTCCTATAACGTTAAAAGACGTAACAAAATTCGAACGTCTCAACGATGTGTCCATTAACGTATACGTTATCGAGGGACAAAAAACGCTAAACGTTCTTCCGATACGACTCGCTGACGACAAAAAGGAGAAACATGTCAATTTACTATATTTGCGAGATCCGCGAGACGACAATGTGAGCCATTTCGCATGGATCAAGAATCTGTTTCGGCTCATGAGCATGCAATTGAATAAACATAACGGCCAAAAGTACATTTGCGATCGGTAAGTATATGACTAATAAAAACAAATTCTTCTTTAAAAAAAATAAAATAAAAAAAACCATTATTTATTTTTTATTTGCAGCTGTTTACACTATTTTCATTCCAACGAGAAATTGCAGTTACACATAGTAGATTGCCAACGGATAAACGACTGCGCTAGCGAGCAACGACTACCGAGCAACGACGACAAGTGGCTGAGCTTTAACAACTATAATAGGAAGGAACGAGTTCCATTTGTCGTTTACGCTGATCTAGAATGCATCCTCGAGAAAACTGATAGCGATCAGGATGAATCTACGCTCACGTATCAACATCATCATCAAGTATTTAGCATAGGATACTACACTGTTAGAAATTTCTCAATAAATTTTAATTAACATGTAAAGGAAGCATGTGGTTATGCACGAAATTAAATGTAATGAATGATGTAAATAAAAACTAAATTACAGTAGTCTTAAATGTGATAAACGTGTGTATTGAAATT
>NW_017300253.1:48131-50787 GCF_001594075.2 Trachymyrmex cornetzi
ATTTCATTACACTTAATTTTTCAGTTACTGTAAACTTAAATCTCATTAACATGTGCATTAATAGTCCTTTCAGTTACAGAGAAATTAAACTTCATTCATCAATGTACATTAAAAGTTAATGAAATTTAAGAACATTTCTAACAGTGTAAGTATCGACAACGACTAGTCACGTTACGGTATAGCGAACTCGTTAAATCCTTTTCTGTATCGTCCATTTGTGAGCGCACTGTCTTTGTCACAAGGAAACCATATTTTTGTTGCCAACAGTCGCGGCACAACGTGTAAAATTCGTCATACGACATGTCGGTATTCACATGATTGTTGTAAACGTGTTTCAAGTTAGTACCGTCCTGTTTGAACAGGATCAGCAAGTTCGCGTTGTCGCGTATCAGATGTTTAAGTATTCTCGCATACGTCTGACAGAGATAGAAGCAGTCGACGTTTGCGTGACGGCCCATCGAAAAGTATTCTCTCACCGCATCCTGCTTGTCGCATGCCACTCATCAAAAATAAAAATAGAATTTGGACGCGCCTCGCTCGGTGAAACGACGTCGCTGTTGTTGGAGAACGTAAAGTAACCGATTTCGTCGATAGATGTAAACAAATTTTCGAGATATTGATACTTCGGCTGTTGCAACGATTTCGAGTAGACGTACACGTTCTCGAAACGTACGCCGTACGGACTCTCGAGTAAGCTTATGAGAACGTTGGTTTTACTGCAATTCGACGAGCCGCAAATGATCGCGCGTATAGTACTCGGCAGCATTTCGCCGTGCTTGCGCTTCTCCACGCCGCTTCCCATTATTCGCGATTTCGCGTCGCAGTTCGTGACGCGTATCGCTAGCGGTTGCAGCACAAATTTCATGCTCGCACTACGGGCTGTGCGCTCTCGATCGCCTATTTAAAGGCGCGCGAATCCGCGAGTCGCGCAGTAATAAAATGTATCTCACGCTGTATCATCCTTCCGACTTTCTGGATTTGAACGCCGAGCAGTTGCAGTATATACCGAAGGTCGTACTATTACGAGTATACGGTGACTATATCGACTACGTGTGGGACAAGCTTCCGGGACACGTGAAGACGGATTCGGACGTATCGTTGCTGCGACGAGCACTACAATCAGCCGTGACAGCGGACGCACATCGACGGTCCAGCACCGAAGATAAAGGACTGTAGCGAATGTCAGTGTCGGGTGGCAGTCTGTTGAATCGAGCAATAAACGCGCTTCCTTTCAAGTTACATATCCCGGACTACCAGTTTTGCGGTCCGGGCACTCGACTTACAAAGCGATTAGCCAGAGGTGATACGGGTATAAATCCGCTGGACGCAGCGTGTCGAGAACACGACATTGCATATTCTCGGAGCAACGATCTCACCGATAGACACACGGTGGACAAGGTACTCGCCGATAAAGCGCTAGGATGCGTCACCGTGAGAGATTCGGCTCTGAGCGAGAGCCGCCGCTGCTGCCGTTTGGGCAGCAATGAAAATCAAGACCAAGATCGGCATGGGCATGAAACCGAAGAAGAAGACGACGAGGAAAAAGACAACGAAAAAACGGATACTATCGATAGCGAAACGAGGTGGTGCGTTACCGTTTCTGCTAATGTTGGGCGCGTTCGGATCCTTTATTGGAGGAGCGGCCAGTGTGGCGAAAGCGGTAAACGATGGCAAAGCCGCGCGACGTCAGCTCGAGGAGCTGCAACGTCACGATCGCGCGATGGAACAGGGCCGCGGACTCCGCACAAATACGAACCTTTTGAGATGATTGATATCTTGAATATTACCGGTGAGCCGACCTTTGACGATCGCATCGTCAAGATCGAGACTCACACGTACAACCCGTTCACCAATACAACGTTCGGGTACAGCGACGAAATAAGAAAATGAAAAGTCTAGCCATGTTAAAAAATGTAAGCAGATCTTCAAAAATGTAAACCTTTAACAATTGAAATAATTATGTAACAATATATATTATTATGAAAAGTAACTGATATATTATTCAAAGTCTCAGTTCAAAGTGAACATACATAAAGCGTATTCTCAAAAATGTAAACCTTTAAAAATTAAACTTTTATCTGATAATATATTGTTTCACAATATACATATATTAAAAAATTCAAATGATTATCTGATAATATATTACCATGACAAGTAACTGATATATTAATAAAGGTGCCAGTTCAAAGTGAACATACATAAAGCGTATTCTCAAAAATGTAAACCTTTAAAAATTAAACTTTTATCTGATAATATATTGTTTCACAATATACATATATTAAAAAATTCAAATGATTATCTGATAATATATTACCATGACAAGTAACTGATATATTAATAAAGGTGCCAGTTCAAAGTGAACATACATAAAGCGTATTCTCAAAAATGTAAACCTTTAAAAATTAAACTTTTATCTGATAATATATTGTTTCACAATATACATATATTAAAAAATTCAAATGATTATCTGATAATATATTACCATGACAAGTAACTGATATATTAATAAAGGTGCCAGTTCACAGTTTAAATGATTATCTAACAACATATATTTTCATGACAATAAAATATTATTCTTTGTCTGAAAGGCATATACCACGAACACCAGGTAGTAGTGGCGATTATTACATTTCTTTTATTCAACACATGAATTCAA
>NW_017300253.1:54760-54988 GCF_001594075.2 Trachymyrmex cornetzi
GGTTATGCGGCTCTGCAAGTTTGTGTGAAATGGCCCCTAATGGCAACATTAATACTGCGACAGAGCAACCGACGCTTTATTTCGGCGCGCTTACAGCAGTTCTTACCCCGGATCTACAATAAATGTTTTAAGCCATAAGTTGTAAGAAATCGACCAATTACAGTCGAATCCGAGAAGAATAAGCGACTGTCAGTCGCCCATTTCTTATGGCTTAAGGCTTAAAATCCT
>NW_017300253.1:55385-55678 GCF_001594075.2 Trachymyrmex cornetzi
AACACCGTTTATAAAAGTGTATAAATTGAGCTGTATTACTAAGACGGATGAAGTCGATTCAATTGCGGTTTTCTTTTTCAGAACGATACTGTTACATTTGTCACAATTACCATTTATCGTTTCCCATTTTGAAAATTCTGAATCAATCAAAATTTGCAGAGTGACACCTTTTTTCCTTTTCAATGTGGACTGCATAGGTAATATTAGCAAACAACTCTTTTCCAACGTAGTTACATTGCAATTACATTTAGCATTTGAACAACATATTAGGTGCTTCAATTCGACTTCTAATA
>NW_017300253.1:56029-56460 GCF_001594075.2 Trachymyrmex cornetzi
TACTCACTCGTGACAGACCTACATACACTTGACCATCAGTGAACACACTCGTTCCTAAATCCATCATTGCATTTTTACACGTAATTCCTTGACTTTTATTTACAGTTATTCCATAACTGAGAGACAATGGAAATTGTTTCCGATGTGTACCACTATTTTGTGGAATACTTCGAATTTAATATCTACTCTCGTTATTATGACTTATTTATTATCAGAAGTAACTATTGTAACGGAATCAATACGATTTCCATCAATAGAGCGATGAATCGCAATTACAATGCCTATTGTTCCATTGACAAGTCCCAAGGTGATATCAATGTTTCGTCGAATCATCACTTTAGCGCCAATTTTAATCGCTATTACTCTTTCAATACCAGCTGTTTCCGAAACTTTTTCATCTTTGTCTTTTAAAATTTTGTGCACTTTTTTCT
>NW_017300253.1:60551-64869 GCF_001594075.2 Trachymyrmex cornetzi
GGAGCCACTACCGCGTCTCCTCGTACCCATACAGCAACAGGATTTGTACACGTTGCTGTGCGAAAGTTTTCACTACGTCGAAGAAAAATTGACGGTGAAAAAGAAAAACGATCAGATGCCAACGACGCTTGTAAATAATTGCGTGGCGTTCATGTTTGATGAAATTCGATGGTGTGGAGATTGACCGCAGCAGAAACGTAGGCATAACTAGCACGCTCAAGAATTACGTGTCGCTGACTTACGATAAATCTTTGATTGCGCTTAACGCTGGATGGAACACTAGATCCGACATGGAGGAAGGACACTTTAATTTTTGCGTGCCGCTCAGCATGCTGTTGGGCTTTTGCGAAGATTACAAACGCCTGATCATCAACGCTCGCCACGAATTAATTTTGATACGAGCGCGCAACGACAACAATTGTTTGGTGGGAAATCCTGTGACAGAGTCTGAAATTGAATTATTTAAAGTACAACGACGGATGCCTCATCTTGCGTTAAACGAGATCAATAAATTATCAATGCTGCGAGCATTGGAAAGCGGTCGTTATCTGAGCATGAGTTTTCGCTCGTGGGATCTGTACGAGTATCCTCTGTTACAGAATACGACAAAACATTCATGGGCTGTCAAAACGGCGACTCATATTGAGAAACCGCGATACGTTATTATCTTTGCTCTGCAGACCGGTCGAAAGAATGTCATGTCACAAAATGGTAGCTTGTTCGACAATTGTAATTTGAATAACGTGAACTTTATTTCAATTCAACGTTTTATCCGTACGATGATTTAAATCTGGATTTTGGCAAAAAGAGATACTCCGTCCTGTTTGATATGTACGCCCGTTTTCGTAGAGCATATTCTGAAATCGATTGCTTCGAAACGCTACTCAATGTGCTCTCATTTACCGAGGAAGGACCTTTTGTGGCCATTGATTGCTCGCGACAAAACGAATCCGTCAAGGGTGCCACTGTGGACGTGCGCATCGAATTTGACTGCCGGGAGAATGTGCCCGCCAATACTACAGCCTATTGCTTCATCATACACGATCGCGTGATTCAGTACAATCCGTTGACCAACGTTGTGCGCAAAATCATCTAAGTGCATTCTCCGACGCGCTACAAAAATATACGATTCATCGAAATCGATCGCAGTCTCGAAAAATCGTTCGCCATGACCGTACCAACGTTTGTGGATCTACAAGGATTTATCGTTGGAAAGAAATTTATCGTGAAGGAAGTGGCGGTGTTGAGAAAAGGAGCCATTCTCTCACTACATTTTTACATGTCCCATGCCATGGAGTCTCTTGACTCAGAATCAAAAAAGAATCAAAATCAGAAAAGTATTGCGCTTCCTGGCTGAGTGCTTATCACCATGGATTACAATGGGAAGACGGGATGATCCCGTACAGCATGGTGAAATGCCTGATTACAATGGCTGTAATTGGTGTGGAAGAGAGTGACGACAATAAGGCTCTCGTATACGTTAAAGGACATCAAAAACGTGAATGGCTGGCCGATGTACTCGATGGCGACAACTTGATCATTGAGACCTTGGATGCTGATTACAAAGACATAGATTCTTTACATAATCTAAATGTTACCATTAGTATGCGATGTGCAAAACATATTAACAATTATGCGTTACAAAATGTATTTAAAATATACAACTGGTGGTCGCAACGCCAAAAAAAATGTATCAAGTGTAAGGTGTCAGGAATGAATTTACGGGATTAGGTCTCTCTTGTCAAATGCCAGGTTACTCCTAGCAAACGAAATTATATCTTTAAGTTCAATACACAATAAAGAAGACTTTATTTATATCTTTTACACTAGAAGATCATTGTCGATCTCGTACAACGACGGTAACTAACTTCGCAAATCGTTATGATTGTTTCATCTCAACGTAGCCGAAAAACCGTGCCGTGCTCCAGCGTGCTCCGGCTTTTGTCACGTACGCACGTGTAGCGCGCGCCGCCGGTTTCCACCTTTACAATTAGAGTGTTTAGAGTGGTGGACCTGTTATCTGTCGCGCGATAACAGATGTCGTTAGTCACTCCTTCGGTGACCAAAAATTTTCGGAGTACTTAAAATTATCTTATACAAATTTAAAATAAAATATGAGATTTTTTTTAATATGTTTTTAAATTTCTTTTCTCTTCCCTTCCCTTCCTTTGTAATACATGTATGAACGTATGTATAAACGTATGTACGTATAAACGTATGTACGTATAAACGTATGTATGTATGTATGTATGTATATATGTATGTATGTATGTATGTATGTATGTATGTATGTATGTATTGTAACCATACTCGCGAGCAACGGCACAACTTCGTCGCGTGTTCTCGGTATTCAAAGTACGCAAAAGTATCTTCTCTCCCTCGGTAGCAGAATTTTGCGACAGCCAGGCGGTTTTTCGGCCAAAGTTATAATTCTTATTCTAAGTTGGGCGCCAAGCACGAGAGAGCGTGCCACTCTTTTCGAAATCTCCTCACTTTTGCCCGTACGTTTTCGCGACGGCAGGGGGTGGGTCACAAGGGGTGTGGGAAAGTTGTCGGAGGGCGAGAGAGATAGGCCACAAGAATAAACTACGCGAGAGCGTAATAATAAGAACAATTGTATTTGAGAAAATATGATAAAGTAGAATTAATTACATCGATTACGCAATTACAAGTTCCATCCGGAGCTTCGCTCCGCCGCTCTACTCGATACCCTCGGTACTCGCACCGAGAGTCGCTAACTTACTTCTAGCGCCGGATGCCAGTCATACGCTACAGCACGAGCCCCGACTTTCCCCGCGGTATCTTTCGACGGTGTCAAACTCCCGCCCCTCGACAACCGGCAAGAACCCGTGCCCGCTGTACCACCAGACTCCCGGACGTATAACGCCGGCCCGCGGCCGACGCCACGGCGATAGTGCGACGTGATTATAGCGACCGCCTCGATGCGACACGACTCTACTCGACATGTGAATCCCGGAAACGGACTCTACTCGGTCACCACTACCGGAAGTTAGCTCGGCAACGCGACAATCCGCGTTCCGACGCGACAGCACAATGCTTGGCGACGCAATCATAGCAAGCGTGCCTACGCGACGCGATACTAAACGATAATGCAACTGCAACAAGCGTCGTTACGCGACACGACGAGACTCGACAACGTGACTACTCTACGCGTTTCTACGCGACCCTACTATACTCAGAAACCGGAAGTGACTCCCCCGTGGCGAGAAGAACGAGCGCGATTCGGCCCTCGACTCTCTCCAAGACGACTCAAATTCACTTCTACGCGACAGCGGGTACTCCCCTTACTCTGACTCTCGAAACGCGACCGCTAATAATTCCCGAGCTCGGAAGGCTGGCACGTGGCTCGCGGCTCCGCGGTTCTACACGGCGGCCATTGCGCCGATTCTATCGTTATGGTGCGAGCTGGCTTACGTGCGATCCACCCGGCGACGTACCCAGGTCAGCAGCCTTACACACGACGACGCTCGTCTCACCCTCGTCGGCTCCTTCGTCCTCTCGACTTCCTCTCGTCAATTCCTCGGTAATCTGGTGCTCGTTCTCGTCGACGGCGACTTCGCACTTCCTTTACAACGGTTCTACTCGCTCGTCCACGGAGAGAGTGAGGCCCGGGAGCTTCCGGCGGATTCTCGCAGGCTGCTTAGCGCTCCCCCCCTCCTGCGGGGGGAGGTAGTCACGCTGATTGGCTTCCGCGTGTCACGGCATTCGCGCGTGCCGTGCAGGCCCGCGCCGCTTTGAATCCTCGCTCACGCGAGCGCTCACTGAAGATTCCTGTCAAGGGTGGCGTCCTTATTCACGGCCCTTGCACTTCCTGGCCTGGCGGAGGAGATCGGGGTGGATTTTTTTCCCGCTCGTCGGGTCCTAGGCTCCCGACGGCGTCCGTCCGGCCCCTCCAGGGTGGCCGGGAATTCTGGCCTCCTCCGGTGCTCTGCAAGGGGTGCCTGGTGAAAGTATGGTTCCCCTTATTTTCGACAGCGGTTACAAGCAATGATATAAAATGGTACAACCTGCTAATCCGGGCTCCCGGATGTGTGCCCTTCTCTCTGCTCTTCGGCCGTCCTTATAATCCGGTCCTTCTTCTGTCTTCCTTCCAAGGGTGGCGGGCGAGACGGCACGATGATACAATGACATTTCACCGCAGCTGCCGAGCGTGATCCGTAGCGCGTCTACGTTTCCTGATACGCTTGATCATTACGCAAAAGAACGGCTAATATAAAAGAATAAAATCTGCCAAGTAAATTAAATGACGCGAATTTTAACGCACGTTCGCAGGTGCGTTTGCACGCGCGCTCGCGTG
>NW_017300253.1:65310-65745 GCF_001594075.2 Trachymyrmex cornetzi
GTCCGCCGTCGACAAGTCCGCACAGTGACGGACAAAATGTCACGTCACAGTGTGTATGTACCAGGTGTATGCCTAAGTCTTTTCCGGTTTAACTAAAAGATGGCACCAGCGAAAAGTACGCAGCGTATTAATTTGATACATACGCCATTTTGTTCGTCTGACATTTAACTACAAACACACACAAGTTGAGTCCGCCAAAAACTAGCGTCTTTGTTTTATCGTTCAGTGATCATGTCGAGTTTTGTGCCTGAAAAAGAACATTTGCGGCACGCATTGCTTTTTTTATTTAATCAAAAGAAAAAGGCTGTTGAAAGTCATCGTTTGCTGGTAGAAACATATGGTGAACACGCTCCATCGATTAGAACATGTGAGACATGGTTTCGACAATTTAAAAATGGTGATTTTAATGTGAAAGACAGTGAGCGCTCTGGTAGA
>NW_017300253.1:66408-77246 GCF_001594075.2 Trachymyrmex cornetzi
AAAAAGCCGATGGCCAATATTTTGAATAAAAAAAAATTTATTTCCCTTGAAAATTACGTGTTTTTTTTTACCAAAAAACCGGAAAAAACTTATGCATACACCTGGTATGTATGTATGTATGTATAAACGTGTGTATTAACATATGTATAAACGTATGTATGAATGTATGTATAAACGTATGTATAAACTCATAACAAAGAAAATACGTAGAAAGACGTGATACAACATGTTGCGACACGTTTGAAATTCTTGGAAAGAGGGGGACGGCCTGCCCCTTCTTCGATTTTAGAAGTAACACCATATACGAAGTATCACAATTTACGAGAATGCGATCTGTCTTGCGATACTCGCTTGTACGAAAGGTCCAACAGCAGCAGCAGCAACAGCAATGTACTCCGCTGTAGGAAGCAACACACGAAAAAATTATTACGTTCCACTTCAGAATAATGATGAAACTCCATCATTTACGAAAAGATGTACCAAATTAGTTTAAGAATCCTCCATTTTTATACTTTTTCGAATTAACTATTTAATTAATTATTTAATATTTCTTTTATATTTTTCTATAGCGCGCCTGTGCATCGTGCGGTTCGCATACTAGGCAGGAAATACGCATTGACACCTACAAAATTTTTAGAAATTGGTATCAACGTTAGCCCACCGAGTTACGTGGAGATTGCGATAGGAGATAATCGTGGAAATTAATTAATACTATCTATCGAAACATGGAAAGGACTCTATGAACAACGTTGGAACGTTCAAAACTGCCTTCGGAATCATCACAAGGGCAATTTTATTAACGTTTGACCGCTGACTGTGCGATTCAGTACGATTGAAAATGCTAAAATTGTAAGCTTGGAATCATCCGACATACGTTTAATGATGACTGAATCAACAATATTGTTTATGTCCAACTTAGATAAATGCATTGAATTAGTATTCGATCAATTGGTTGGTATCGTCGAGAAAGTCGATACAAAGTTTACACGATTCTCAAATATCGCATCCACCGTAACGGATGTTAAAGATGTACCAAATGTAATATGCGCTAGCGATTACTTTGATAAAAATCAGCTCCCCGACTGCGAACTGTTAGCTGTAGTTTTTTGTGAGTAAAAAAAAATTATGTAAAAGAGAAATATAAATAAAAAAATTTTTAATCTAAAAATTATGATGTAATTTCTTCACACATACATATAAAATAGAGGGGCTGGAATATGCGACTCATGTCTCTTCTATTTTTTGTACAGAAGGGATCTTATATGACTGTACATGTGTATAAAAAATTACTAAATAGAAAATAGCTATTGTTTCTTAATGAAATTTATTGCGTGCTGTCAAGACCATTATTATTATTATATTATTACATTGACGACGACACACTCGCATTGCGCCGCCTATATTCTTGCTTCCATCATTACCGATCATAGCTCATTATTATTACCGACCGCAGCTCATCATCGCGAACATCCCGGCCTCCTTGAAAGGATATCTTTCAACAAATATGTTCGCTTGCATATACCCTAGACTTAGCTAGGAAACTTAATCCTTGAGAACAAAATTGACAAGAGAACTGCCCTTATCTATTAAATAAACAAATTAATAATTCATGCTAGTTAACGAATAATTATTACTTATAGAACCTTAAGACTAGTAACTTAAGTAAATCAACTTAAATACACCGATAAGAGACTTAATAATAAATAGGGGAATACAATCGGTGGCATTAATAGCCTTCGTTTCATTACAATCCGGAAATCCCTCCATGGGTAAAAGAGCCAGCTTCTTTATGGAACGTTTGAAGCTCCCGTATTGAATCCTGACGATAACCACTCGTACTTCACCGTCCGCCCCGGGATGTAGCTCAATTATTCTTCCTCGAGCCCACTGGAGTGGGGGCAGATGATCCTCCCGTAGTAAAACCAGATCATTCAGCTGTATCCTTACTCCGGTTGTGGTCCATTTATTACGCTTTTGTAATTCCAGTAGGTATTCGGAATATCACCGTTTCCAAAAAAGCTGTCCTAGCTTTTGGATATATTGCCATCGTGAGAGACGATGGTCTGAAACCTCAAGAAAATCAGCTTGTACAGGTTGCAGCAGTGAGTTGCCCACTAGGAAATGGGAAGGGGTAAGAGTCATAAGGTTTGAAGGATCACTGGATATAGGAGTTAGAGGCCTCGAGTTGAGAACTGCCTCTATTGTCGCAAGTAGTGTACTGTACTCTTCATACGTCAAAGTCTGTCCTTATGTCACAGTAAGAAGGTGCCGTTTGGACAATTTAACCGCCGCTTCCCACAAACCGCCAAAATGGGGCGAGCGAGAGGGGATAAACTTCCATTGAATCCGCTGTTCAGCTAAATTCGTCTCAATTTTAGTTCCTTGCTTCATCAAGAATTCATAAAGCTCCTTGAGCTCTCGTGCCGCTCCTACAAAATTTGTCCCGTTATCGGAGTGTATCTGCGCACAGAGACCTCTTCTTGCAGTAAAGCGTTGTAACGCGGCTAGGAAGGCTTCAGTAGTAAGATCCGTCACCATCTCCAGATGCACAGCTTTCGTGGCAAAGCAAATAAAAATAGCTACGTATCCCTTGCTTACATGAATTTTTCCTCGGTGCCTGCTTTCTCGCACCTGGAAAGGACCTGCATAGTCTACGCCCGTTATTGTAAAAGAACGTGAAAAACCTCTGATTCTCTCTGCTGGAATGTCTCCCATCCTCATTTCAGGAGTGGTAGGATTGAAGCGAAAGCACTTGAAGCATCGCTTTACAATTTTGCGAGTTTCTCTTCGGCCACTGATAGGCCAGAATCGCTGGCGTATGTCGTGTAATAGCTGCTCTGGCGGGCAATGAAGGAGTTGTTCATGTCGCTTCCTCATTATCAAGCGTTGTTACGTGATGCTTAGCTGGCATCACAATGGGGTGCTTCTTACATTGAGCGATTTCGGCATGTCTAAGTCTGCCTCCTACGCGAATCAAACCTTCTTCGTCTAAGAAGGGAGCCAACGGGATCAACTTACTTTTGCGAGGTAGCATCCCCTTGTTACGGAGACATCGTAGCTCTTCTGCGAAGACTTCGCTTTGTACTAGCCGGACAATAGTCTTCTCTGCATTTTCAAGTTCTTCCTTTTCTAGAGGACCTATTTTCTTTTTGTTTCTTCGGTTTCGTCGGTACCGATGACAATACGCTATTATTCTGCATAGTTTACTGTAAGATGAATATCTCATCAATATTTCCGATTCCGCTGTCATAGTTAAAGCCACAGATGTAGCCTTTAACTCCGGTAACTCTTCGTCCGGTTCAAGGCTCTCTGTTGGTTGCGGATTTGAGTTCCTTAACCAATGTGGACCATGCCACCAAAGGTCGCTTCCCTGTAAATTTTCTACTGTTACCCCTCTTGAAAGCAGGTCAGCGGGGTTTTCTTCAGATGGTACATGCCGCCATAAAGCCTCTTCTGTTAGATTTTGAATCTTTGTCACCCTGTTGGCGACAAACGTCTTGAGATCGCAAGGTTGCCTTTGAATCCATCCCAGGGTAATTGTACTATCCATAGTCGCACTTTACCTATCTTGCCTTGGCAAGCCGTCTTGACATTGCTGTATAGTTGAGAAAGAAGTAGCGCTGCTTCCAACTCCAGGCGTGGTAGAGATATAGTCTTAAGTGGTGCCACTTTGGACTTGGCACAGATTAAGTGCGACTGAATGTTACCTTGGTTATCCATACTAACCGAGTATATACAAGCACCAAACGCGCGTTCCGAGGCATCCCCGAAACCGTATAAATCCACCTTACTCTCGCAGTTATTTGGATTAATATTCCTGGGTATTTTGAGCTTGTTAAGACTTAACAGGGATTCATAGTAATTTTTCCACGCAACCTTAAATTCGGGTGGGAGTTCCTGATCCCAATTGATTTCCTGTTTCCATATCTGTTGCATAATGAGCTTACCAGTGATAAGTATCGGTCCCACCAAACCGAGTGGATCGTAGATCTGCGCTATCGTGGAAAGCACATTTCTTTTCGTGCATGCGTCGATTTTAGATATGTCTGGCTTGTACTGCAACTTATCGGAAACCGCGTTCCAATGGAGTCCCAAAGTTTTGAAGGCTTCCTCTTTATCAATAATAAGCAGATCGTCTGATGGACTGTTTTCCTTTAAGTGCTGTATTGCTCTAGGATCTTGATCTCCATTTTCTTAGCGGAAATTGCCCGCGCATAAGCAATTCTCTTTGTAACTCGATTACGTATTCCAATGTAGGACCTCCCGTCAGGAAGTCATCCATGTATGAATCTTCTAATACTGCTTTCGCTGCTCTCGGGAGCTCGTGACAGTAAGTCTTGGCTAATTCCCTCAAGCACCGCATGGCCAGAAACGGAGCACATGCTGTCCCATAGGTGACCGTATTCAACTGAAAAATCTGTATTTGCTGGTCTCGATCAGACCTCCATAGTATGAGTTGGAACCGGCTATTTTGAGAATCAATCAAAATCTGACGAAACATCATTGTTATGTCCGCCGTTAAAACAAACTGGTGTACTCTGAATCTGATCACGATTCCTTGTAAATCCTGTTGAAGATTAGGACCTGGCATGAGTTTGTCATTTAGCGACGTATTGAGCGTAGTCTTGGCTGACGCATCAAAAACAACTCTTAATTTCGTTGTCATACTATCCGGACGTATTACTGGCTGATGAGGGATAAAATAGACGTCTAAGGGCTGAGATTCCCCGTAGTCTGCGAAATATGACATGTGACCCTTATTCAAATAGTCTTGCATAAATGAAGTGTAGTCGTTCTTTAGTTTCGTGTTTTTATCCAGTCTTCTTTCCAGCGACTTGAACCTTTCAAGTGTTTTCTGCTTAGACTCTCCCAACACGACATCTTGCCGCATGGGCAAACGTACGATGAATCGGCCGCTTTGATCTTGCTTGACTGTATTAGAAAAATACCTTTCGCAATCTATTTCTTCTTTACATTGCAATTGTTTTTCAGGCACTGTTTCTTGTATCCAGAACCTTTCGAGTTGATCATGTAAATCCTTATTTGTAATTAAATTGCAAGAAGGCTTCGTATCTGAGACATTTTCGTTTATCTCTCCTCCGATTATCAATCCGAGTTGCGTGTTCTGCAACGAGGGTTGATTTTCGCGGTGATTCTTCGGTGCGCCTATTAGTATCTTCTAGTATACACCTGCTCCTATTAAAATTTCAATAGGGCCTGGAATGTTATACGCGGGGTCTGCTAACTGAGCATCTCTTGGAACGTAGATTTTTGCTATATCTATCTTCGTTTGTGGCAACTGTTCTGTGATCCTTGAAAGTACCAGACATTCCATCTCGGTTGAGTAATTGCTGTATTTCGATTCAAGTTGTATGCGAGTTATCTTATTTGCACTCGTTTTTATCTGATTGATACCATTAATGTGCCGCTCATCTCTTGTACAAGGCAGCTTCAGTTTTTTGTGCAGACTTGTGGTGATTAGATTTAGTTGCGAACCTGGATCCAACAGTGCACGGCATGCTTGTTGATTACCGTCGGAGTCACGTACGTATACCTGTGCTGTTGATAACATGACTCTCGCTGCTTTATTATGTGCGCAGTAAATATTCATCGCCACGGAATTTTCTTCTTTGATTGTCTTGTCATCTTCCGCCCGAACATGCGTTACGATTGAATTATTCTTTGAATTCCCTTGAGTTGTGGGCTCCTCCTTTTCTATATGGAGAAGCGTATTATGCTTCCTGTCACATTTCCTGCATGAAGAACCTCTACAGTCCCGTCCGAAATGCCCTGGTGCGAAACAATTAACACATAACCTCTTTTCGATTACACTTTTCGTCCTTTCAGGTGCCGAAAGCTTTAACAGTTCTTCGCATTTATAGGTTGGATGATCGTTGTTACAATATCTGCAATTCACCCTTATAGTCGACAGAGTGACTCTTTTCTCTCCTTTCTCCTTCTTTGTTTCAATCTTCTGTTGCTGTTTTCCATTACTCACCACCTTTGTCTTTCCCTGCTTAAGTACCCTAATTATATGGCACCGATCATTGAGAAATTTGAGAAATTCTGTCAATGTCGGCATGTCTTCTGGTGTTTTATCCTTGACCGTATCTTGCCAATCACGTTGCTCAATGAAATCGAGTTTTTTCTTCGCTAAATGAATTATGATTGTTTCCCAGTAATTAACCGGCTGTGCAAGTACCTTGAGCGACGATACATGTGTCTGGATATGCCAAATAAATTGTCGAATTGATTCTGCTTTGTTATCCTTTGTGATGACTGGAAACGTTAGTAGTTCATCTAAGTGTGTCTGGATTATCATCATTTTGTTGTCGTACGTCTCCTTCAAGAGTGTCCATGCATTCTCATAATTTTCATTAGAGATTTTAAAACCTTGTATTACACTACGAGCTTCTCCTTGAAGCACGCCTATTAAATATTGATGTTTTTGCATCGGTGTAAGCCCTGCATCTTGATGGATGATTGTTTCGAAACTATCTTTGAAAAACATCCATTTCGTATATTCGCCACTGAATTCTAATAACTTGATCACAGGCAGTTTCGGTCTATATCGTTCTTCCCTATGAATTCCATTGTTGTTCCGTACAAGATTCTGCTGTAAATAATATAATATATTATAGGACCGTACATGTGATAACACAAACTATAGAAATCAAAGCCTTTACACGGTCTAGCTGGATCTTAATGCTTGTATGATTCTTATGTGAATTTATATACTACGTATGTAGTCCCACAGAAACGCGCGCCGAAAAATTTCCGGTCTTGAAACGCTAACCCTACTAAACTACCGCAGTAATAGCACGAGTTAAAATTGTTTAACAATTTTTAACTATTTTTTGATGCTTATTCGCATCTTCTAAACGATCTTAATAATGATGAATAACATATTAAAAACTGTAAATAATTAATTCTTATTGCGAAAAATATTACCTCGAATTAAGATTCATACAAGCATTAAGATCCAGCTAGACCGTGTAAAGGCTTTGATTTCTATAGTTTGTGTTATCACATGTACGGTCCTATAATATATTATATTATTTATTTACGTCGCCTAAAGAGACGTTGTTCCTTCATATGCCAATTGTTGCGAAGAATATTACTAAGGCCTCGGTAGTCTAAAGGCTCAGGACGCTCGCACGGATTGCAAGAGATCCGGGTTCGACTCCCGGCCGAGGTAATATTTTTCGCAATAAGAATTAATTATTTACAGTTTTTAATATGTTATTCATCATTATTAAGATCGTTTAGAAGATGCGAATAAGCATCAAAAAATAGTTAAAAATTGCTAGTCAATTTTAACTCGTGATATTACTGCGGTAGTTTAGTAGAGTTAGCGTTTCAAGACCGGAAATTTTTCGGCGCGCGTTTCTGTGGGACTACATACGTAGTATATAAATTCACATAAGAATCATACAAGCATTAAGATCCAGCTAGACCGTGTAAAGGCTTTGATTTCTATAGATTCTGCTGTAACTCTACCTGTGCATGTTGATGATTGTCAATAATACCTTGTGCCGTTGCTGCTGCTTTGTAGTATCTTTCTTCGAATTGTTTTCTTTCCATTTCGCTTTCTGCATCTTCTCCTTCCTCGTCTTCGATTTCCTTTATCTCATCAATTTCATCTTGTATGATTTCGAATCGAGAAAAGGTTTCTTCCAACCTTTTTAACCTAACCTGTGCTTCTGATACGGAGACTGTGTCATTTTCGTCAAAAAAGTGCTGTATTCGCGTGATTTGCCCCTTTATTCGGGCTCGTTTTTGCTTTAATTGAGCTAGTTGCCTAGTCATTGTGACAATAGTAAAAGGAATGAAAGGAAATTAAGCGACTCACTAACCTGACTTTTCTCGAATATTCCGTGCTGAATATATTTCTCGAGTATTGCCGTCCGTTGCGTGTGCGTACTGGATCCGCACTTTTTCGTATTTGCTGTTCCTTGCTCTTTTTAGAATTCGAGTCTCACGTTGTTGCGCCAATGTTTCTTAATGAAATTTATTGCGTGGTGTCAAGACCATTTTTTATTATTATATTATTACATTGACGACGACACACTCTCGCATTGCGCCGCCTATATTCTTGCTTCCATCATTACCGATCATAGCTCATTATTATTACCGACCGCAGCTCATCATCGCGAACAGCTATAATATAGAATCGCTGTGATGGATCAGGTACATGGAAGAATGAAAGAAACAAACTGGGATAAAAAAAATACAAAACTATTTATTATTATTACAATATTATTATTTTATTTATTATTACGTTTTATATGTAGTATTAAAAAAAAATTTTTTTTTTTTAATGCAATCGAACATCGAGCAAAAACGCAGGTATCAATGCCTGGAACATCAGCGACGTTTGATTGCTCGAGCATCGTCTACGATCAGCGGCGTTTAGCTTGACCATCAGCACTTTCTGGAAAAAGAGAACAAAAAAAACTTGTTGATTACCTTTCGTTTTTAACAGAGAATAAAATGCATTAACACTAGTCACCATAAACTAGGGGGTAATTATATAGAATACGGGCCTCACCTCCGATTTTAATGAATGAGCACTCATTCGACGCGTTTTCACTCAAAATGAAAGAATCCGGCAAAAAAATGCGGCACTCTGAAACGCGAACCGAATTATTAGCAGTAAAAAATTGCAGTATGAGAAGGTTAGAAAACCTGTCATACCGACTAGATGTAGCGACACGAGCATGCCATATGGCTATGTGCGCATGCGTTTTGCTACTTTTGGCGCAATATACAAAACAAATGAAACGCTCCAGTAGTCAAAAGCATTGTGTAGTATGTACATTTAATGACAAGAACATGAATTGCGGTTATTCAATCGAGCAAATAAATAAGAATCCATGGCTTGCGGCACAAGACGTTGTTGGCGATGCAAAAAGATGGCCTCAATTTATTCGTAAAATGTTTTGAGATAAAAATCTGAAGGATCACAATAGAATGATTATTGTAAATTTCTCTATTGTGAATCATATATCACTGAAGAGTTTTTGCATGACATTTTATCTTTCACCTTAAAAAAGGCATATACAAGAGAGAGGAAGCAAAATATTACAGATAGATTCCGTTATTTGAATCATGAGATAAATGTTTTAATCTTAATTGTTAAATTACATCAAATAAGTATATTTCTTTTCATATTTTGTAGGAATTTGGACAAATTCGACGCAGTCGTGTATATAGCTAGAGTGTATTTGAAAGAAATGGTTGACTTAAATTTTAATTCATATAACAAAAAATAAAATATATTTTCCATTTGTGTTTTTGTTTAAAGCAGAGAATTTACTGCTTTAATTATAAATAAAACAATTACAGTATATATTTTTTTTGATTTTTTAATACAACATATAGTGTGTACTATCATCAACAATTATTTGTGAAGTGATGCATTAGACGTTTCAGTGTCGGTGGTATATTCGGCTTCGGCTTGGTTTTGGCACTCGGCTGGTGACATCGGAGGATACAACTCAGCGATGAGATCAAAGAAATTTTCTATTTTTTCAGCTCTAGGATGAGCGCGTTTATATAGAAATTCGAACAAATATCCCTCGACATGATCCGATCGAGTCTCATATCTTGGAATATTTGCCCGAACTTCTCGCCAAACGCGCTCAATGTGCTGTGTATGGGCACCTGTAAAAAAAAAATAAAACAAATTCTTTTTTAATTTAAATACATCACAAATATTTTAAATAATATTTAATAACTAAAATTTTTTTACTTTTAACATTGAATTATTTCTCACCAGTATCTGGATCGACAAAATTGTAGGAATGATTCACAGTAAGATGTTGGAAGCCCTCATTGTTTAAACAGTTATAGGACTTCCAACAATCAGAAACAACTGTTGTTTCTGGCATGATCCATTCCTTGATACATGCCAGGAGTGTTTGCTCTGTTCGATCCTCTACTGGTAGAATAAAAATTTTTTTTGATCCTCGCTCATATCCTCCGAAAATCCAAGTGCCTTTTAAAAGGCGACCACGATTGTATTTTCGATGTCCAATCTTTGCCTCATCGATTTTAACAACGCGTCCTGGACCTCCAAGTTTCTCGCTATACTTGTCGGTCCAGAATGCACAAACCTGTAAATATAAGAAAAAAATTGTAATATATATGATGTATAATTAGTAAACAATATTAAAATTTTATATTAATGTATAATTACTTCACGGCAAAAACTGAACCAGTCTACAACCGTGTTAGGAGAAAGACCGAGTTCCTCCTCAAGATCTTCTTGTCGAGGAGGACGTAGCATTAGAAAACTTGCTACAATTTGTAAAATTGTAGCAAGATCTAAATTGCTACGGCCAAACCAAGTACCCACTTTGCAACTCTTCTTAAAGTCGCATTGTCTGGCGATAGATTTTTTTTAATTCCTTTTTTCAAGAAATCTTTTCCGACACCGAAACAATAAGGTTTCTTTATCGAGAAACAAAATTTCGTCACATCTTTCACAATTTATTGTTGACGGTATTACACCATGTTGAATTAAAAACTCAATTATATGTTCTTTATTTCCTATCAATTGGATAAAATCAAAGAATAACATTTTAACGATGTACTTTGCAAAATCAACAATGCCTTTGACTCTGGAGCGTTTCATTTGTTTTGTATATTGCGCCAAAAGTAGCAAAACGCATGCGCACGAAGCCATAGCGCATGCGTACATAGCCATATGGCATGCTCGTGTCGCTACATCTAGTCGGTATGACAGGTTTTCTAACCTTCTCATACTGCAATTTTTAACTGCTAATAATTCGGTTCGCGTTGCAGAGCGCCGCATTTTTTTGCCGGATTCTTTC
>NW_017300253.1:77493-86174 GCF_001594075.2 Trachymyrmex cornetzi
AAAATAAAAATCTAGGTTTAATCTAACATCTGTAGTTATGACATAAATCAATTACTAATATAAAATCGGTAAAATATCGTATATAAATTCAATTCGTATATAAATTCAATTTGATAACAACTGTCAGTGTCAATTAGTATAAATTAGAATTTAACTAGTATTTATTTATACATTTTGTCAGTAGTAATTACTAGTTGCAACTACGGATATTATTAAACCCGATTAATGTTAACCAGTAACGTGTAAATGCAGGCAATGTAGGCACAGTAATGATATTATAACTTTAGATTCTTTGGAACACGACATGTAGGACTAATTTTCAATAAAATAATTAACTATTTTTTATTGTATATATTATAAACCATATTTGTTTAATAATGCAACAAAATCACAATAAAAATTACTATATAAAAACATACGATTTTTTAAGTTTTTAAATGCCTATACTTATAAGAATCAAATCTGATAACGGTTGAACGATGTAAGTACGATACAGAATCTACGATAGTTAAAGGTAAAAATAAGGAAATGAAACAGACAAAGATGAAATATTATGAATCAACTAACGGGCAGGACTACCAGCATTAAGCAACACCACCTGAGTGTATATAGATATTATTTTATCCTTGTTCAACATTCAGTGAACAACAGGAATGAAATGATATCAAAAAATATATAAATATAATAAAACTCTCGAAATTGTCAAATAAAACCATAAACAAGGGCTAATGAGAGTATAGTCGCTGTAAATTTTGCGATGAATAAGTTTATTAATTATTAAAATTCATACGTTTCGGCATCCATTCGAGCCATCATCAGTGCATCTTAGCCTTTACAATAATATTAATTACTGACCATTACTTGGCTCCACGAGAGTGGTCACTCCTTCCATCAACATCAATACGTGACAAAAGATTCGAAAAACAATTGGCAACGTTCGAGGATGTAGTTCTATAAATAGAAATAGACGCTACCAAATAATTCCAATACAATTATAAAATTACCAATAAATAAGACTCACCCGTAAAGCCAAAAATAATCAGCAATACTTATGTATAATGTATAACAACTCCATTAATTAAAATTATAACAAAAACCGCAGTCAATATACAATAAATTTCAAAATCAGATCTAATTGAATCGTCAATTATGAATACGTGGTACATTTTATGTCGACTCATATAACAACGAACACTCGTATGAATCTTCCAACAATAAACCCGCTCGAATTATACATTTATATAGATCGGTAAATAACATTTATGATGTGTAACAAACGGTAAAGACAACAATTAAAGGATATAAAGAGACTGTCTTACCGAGCAATGATAACATGAACTATATAATAATAAAGATAAAGGCTTCGAAACGACAATCGTTACAAATTATTCAGAATCGAAATATACGCATGGTGTAGAAATTCTGTGTCAGACTGTAAGTTTAAACCATTTTTTTATAATTGTATGTGCACCATTTCTGATATTCGTCGTTTAAATAAAAATCTTTCATTATCCATAATCTCTATATTGTCCCAGTCGAAATCGTGATTATAATTAAGTCTATGTTCTGTAATTACCGAATGATTATTAATATTTTTTCGAATATCATTACGGTGCTCATTAATTCTCGTCTTTACTGTACGTTTAGTCTGACCAACGTATGAAGCATCACAATTATTACACTTGATCTTATATACTGCATTCTTTTTAGACATATTCGGTACCGGATCTTTATGTGTTTTTATAAAACAGCTAAGCTTATTGAGACTAAAGTAAGCAAGATTGACTTTATAATCCTTGGTAATGTCTCTAAATTTATCCGAAACCTTAGTTACATAAGGAAACGCAAACCACATATTGTTTATTACATCTGTGCCGTTATCATTATCACTGTTTTGCATCAACGTTTTTCCATGCAGTAAAGATTTTAGACGATCATTCATTACATTGAAAATAAAATCCACCGGATAGTCATTATTCAAAAGTGTCTCTATCACAAATAACAAGTTCTTTTTATGGTATTTAGGTACTGATAATAGAAAAGCTCTATCAACCATTCCCATAACAGTTCCCTTTTTCTGCGACAAGGGATGTTCAGAAAAAAAATTCAAGTATCTCCCCGAATATGTAGGCTTATGATACCAATCAAATTCTAAAGATTGGTTATTCTTAATGATAGTGATGTCCAAAAAATTCAACCTTTTTCCACCTATTTCTAACGTAAATTGTAAACGGGGATGAAATGAGTTAAAAACTTCCAGAATTTTTGAGGTTTTATCGAAAGGAGCACCCATGGCAATATCATCCACGTATCTTACATAAAATGGAATATAAAAACCTAAAGTATCTAACGCCTTCCTCTCTAAATCTTGTAACACAATATCAGCGATAACCGGAGATAGAGGTGAACCCATAGGCATGCCAAATTTTTGTCTATAAATAACATTGTCAAACGAGAAAAAAGTCGAATCAAGCACCAGTCTTAATGCAATAAAAAATTCATCCCTAGTAATATTCGTTAGCACAAAAAAAAAGCTGCAGTCGTTCTAGAGTAACAGAAGGAGAAGCACACAAGCGAAAGGTTTATACTAAATAAAACCGTTTATTCTAGATATTTTGATCTCCGTTATTTTTCTAAGCCCGTTCACATCATATTGTTTTAACAGGTTATGGGCCCAGTTAACGGTTAACTGCGGAAAAATAGTGTGAACGTGTACGAATCATTCCAGTGGTTGCACATGACGCGAAGTTCGGCTATATCTCCCTGGAAATCGGAGACGACGGTGTTGAAAACGTGCGACTCGGTAATTGAAATCCGCTATGTCTGTCGGCATATCTCTTAAGGGTGTGAAACCATTCGACGAGACAAATTTTCAGGGCTGGAAAGCTCAAATAAACTCGTTATTTGTAATGAACGATGTACACGATATCGTTGACGGTACGAGAGGAGAACCTGTCGAGGGAGAAGGACAAGCAGCCGCACTGAAGAAAAACGCGAAGGACGACGCAACGGCAAAATTTATAATATTGTCAAATCTCGAAGAAACTCAACAAGTGTGTGTGCTCTCGTGCAGTTTTGCGAAAGAAATGTGGGACAAAATGAGTCTAATTCACAAACAAAAGACTGTGACAAATAAGCTCGGTTTGCTGCAAAAGTTTCACGCGTATCGAATGAGCGAAGCAGACACAGCGGTTCAGCACGTGGCCAAAGTGATGAACATGGCGAGTCAACTCAAGGACGTCGGAGAGAAAGTCTCGGACGCCACAGTCATCGCGAAGATCCTCGCAAGTTTGACTACGAGGTTCAACACGCTGCAAATCGCGTGGGATAGCGTTGACTCTGAACGACAGACCCTCAATAATCTGCAGGAAAGGCTGATTACCAGGAGAAGACGCAAGGCTGAACGACGGCGAAGAAGCGTCGGAAGCACTGGCCGCGACCGCGAAAAATAGAAGCTCGCAAGGCAAGAGAAGTGCCAAGAACAAAACGCCTGAAAATAAAAAGTCAGTGCAATGCTACAAATGCCAAGAGATGGGACATATCGCGAGACAATGTCGAAACAAGCGGAAGCCCCGTGACGACGACAACAGGGCTCGCGACTGTGCATTCGTAGTAGAGACGGGCAAACCAACAGACAAGTCAAGTTCAAAAACCGCGAAAAGCTCGCGCGAATTATGGACGCAAAGTCACATAATGGCGGCCGACCAAAGCGAGGTTTGGCTGATAGATAGTGGTGCATCAAGACATCTAACTTACCGACGGGATTGGTTTACCGAGTACAAGACTGATAGCAGTGGCGCCACGATATCACTAGGAGATAATCAGACCTGCAATGTCGCTGGCGAGGGGACGGTTCAAATCAAAAAGTTTATCGACGGTGTTTGGCAGGATGCGCGAATCGAAAATGTGTTGCACGTCCCAAAACTACGAAAAAATCTATTCTCCGTCGGAGTATGTACGAAGAAGGGATTTAGAGTGCAATTCAAAAACAATTCTGTCGAAGTGGTGCGCGACGGTGAAGTGTTCGCGAAGGGCATAAAGCAAAACAACGATGTCTATCGCATGATAATAAAGGTCGCGAAAGAAGGAAGCGTGGAAGAGGCGAACATAGCCACAACAAATTTAACAGTGTGGCATGAACGTTTGAGACACGTCGGAAAACGAGCGATTCGCGAAATGGCGTCGAAAGGACTTGTAAGCGGAGTATCATTCACAGATAAAAACGAAGTCTTCTGTGAACCATGCCAAATGGGGAAAGCGCACAGACTGCCATTTAACAAACAACTAGAGCGCAATAAGAATATTACACCAGGCGAGAAAATGCACTCGGACGTATGCGGACCGATGTCAACAAACTCGGTCGGAGGTTCGAGGTACTTCCTAACCTTCAAGGATGAAGCGACCGGCTACAGACACGTCTACTTCCTGAAGAGAAAATCCGAAGTCTGCGAAAAATTCAAAATCTTCGAAAAGATGATCGAAAATAAGTTCGGTCGAAAAATAAAAACACTTCGTTCCGATAACGGTCCAGAATTCTTCAATTCAGAATTGAACGAATATATCGGAAAATGCGGAATCCAGCGAGAGAAGACGGCCCCGTACAATCCGGAGCAAAATGGGAAAGCCGAACGTGACAATCGGACGATCGTTGAGAGTGCGCGAACAATGCTAATTGCGAAGAATTTGCCATTAAGCCTATGGGCAGAAGCCGTAAATTGTGCGGTGTACGTTTTAAATCGAACCGTATGGACCAACGGTGCTGTAACGCCGTATGAAGCATGGACTGGGAAAACTCCAAATCTAAAGCATCTTCGAATCTTTGGCTCAGATGCGTATGTGCATATTCGAAACAATTCACACGAAAATTCGACGCGCGAGCGACCAAGAAGATCTTCGTTGGATACACGGAAGAATCTACGAACTATCAGATATACGATCCAGAGAAGAAAAAGGTTAGCATAGCTCGCAATGTCACTTTCAACGAGGAAATAGGTGCGCCATCGGTGGAAACAAGACCAGAACAACAAGAAAATAAAATAACACTTCCACTAAAGAAAGTCGAGGAACCAGCGAATGAGAACAGGAACGAGATCGACAGCGACATAAACAACGACGACAGCATCGAAGAACAAGAAGAGAACAACGAACAAGAAACTGACGAAAAAGAGGCTGAGCAAAACCAGGAAGGTCAAAAAATTTTTCGAGATCGATCGAAAATTCAAGTCCCGAGCAGGTACCGGCACGATGCAAACTTGGCCGAGTACATCATTCCATTAACGTACGATGAGGCAATGAATAGCACAGAAGCCACGCAGTGGGCAAGTGCTATTCAAAACGAACTTAATTCGCACAAAGAAAATAGCACGTGGAAACTCGTGACTATGACGCCAACAATGAGACTAATTGACTCGAAATGGGTGTTTCGGGTAAAGAAGGATGTCGGCGGGAAGGCATACCGATTCAAAGCACGATTGTGCGCGAGGGGCTTCATGCAACGAGAAGGGATCGACTTCAATGAAACATTTTCTCCAGTAGTCAGGTATGACTCTCTGAGATTATTACTGGCAACGATCACCATAAAAAATCTCGAAATAATGCAGTTTGATGTCCAAACTGCATTCCTGTACGGAGAGCTGGAAGAGACAATCTTCATGGAAATCCCGGAAGGACTGAAGGTGAAAGAAGATCCGAAATACATGGCATGCAAGCTCGAGAAGTCACTCTACGGATTGAAGCAGGCTCCAAGGTGTTGAAACCTGAAATTCAAAAAGTTCCTAAAGAGTGCGACGCGGACAAGTGCGTGTTCACCGGAAAATTCAATAATGACGAAGTGTACTTGGCGCTATTTGTCGATGATGGGCTGGTAGCCTCGAAAAATGTAGAGACACTTAAGTTAATTATTCATAGACTAAGCGAAACATTTAAAATAACTGTCGAACACTCAAATGTTTTCGTCGGGCTGCAAATTGAACGCAATAAAGAACGACAAACGTTAACGATACATCAAAGCGCATACACGCGAAAAATAATCGAAAAATTCGGGATGGCAGACGCGAAAACCGTGAGTGTACCGGCGGATCCGCACACAACACTATCTCCAAACGAAGATAAGGATGAAAAAACGAGAAACGTACCGTATCGCGAAGCAGGATCGTTGGTTTTTCTCGCGGCCGTATTGAGACCGGACATTGCGTTCGCGGTAAACGCTGTAAGCAAATATTTGAGCAATCACAATGCTATCCATTGGCGAGCAGTCAAGCGAATATTTGCATATCTGAAAGGCACGATCGATTATGGTATCGAGTATGCAAGCGGCGGTAGTGAAGTACAATTGATAGGCTTTTCGGACGCTGACTACGCCGGGGATATCGAGACGCGAAGATCCACAACAGGATATGTTTTCTGTTTCGCAAACGGAGCCGTCACGTGGTCGTCACAGAGACAGCGACTGGTGACCCTCAGTACGACAGAAGCCGAATACGTTGCTGCATCGACGGCAGCGCGCGAAATAACTTGGATACGAAAATTACTAACAGAAATCGGGGTTCTTCGTAATCAGGAAACAAAATTATTTGTCGACAATCAAAGCGCGATCCAATTAGTCAGAAACCCAGTGTTTCACAAAAGAACAAAACATATAGATGTCCATTTTCACTTTATTCGAGAAAAAGTAAACGCGAAAGAGATTACAGTGGAATATGTTCCCTCCGAAAACCAACGAGCCGACATATTTACGAAGGCATTGCCGCGAGACCGTTTCAGAGATCTGTGTTACAAGTTAAATCTAATAAAGATTCACGAGAAACGCTCAAACGGCGGTAGTATTAAGGTTTAATAAGTTCAGCGCATTTCTTATAGCGAGTGTACGCGCCTATAGTTTCATGCATGACTGTATAGTGCATACTCTGTTTGTCTTTCAAGCCGAGCGCGGTTCAGAAAACCTCGGTAATTTCCGTTCCTACCGAAATCGTACTAGCGATAACATGCACAGAAAAAAAGCTGCAGTCGTTCTAGAGTAACAGAAGGAGAAGCACACAAGCAAAAGGTTTATACTAAATAAAACCGTTTATTCTAGATATTTTGATCTCCGTTTTTTTTCTAAGCTCGTTCACACCATACTGTTTTAACACCCTTCCTCTCTAGATCTTGTAACACAATATCAGCGATAACCGAAGATAGAGGTGAACTCATAGACATGTCGAATTTTTGTCTATAAATAACATTGTCAAACGAGAAAAAAGTCGAATCAAGCACCAGTCTTAATGCAATAAAAAATTCATCCCTAGTAATATTCGTTCTGTTAGAAATCGAAGGCCATCTGAGAGAGATGCTGTCCAAGGCTAAATCAATGGGTATGTTCGTAAATAATGAAACAACGTCAAGTGAGATTAAGATAAAATTGTTATCTAACGTAGTTTTTTTCAAAACATTAGTCAAGTCAAAACTGTTTTTTATATGACTAAATGAGTTCACACTGACTTTATGAATAATTTTGTGTAGAAATGTTGCTAACGGATATAACGGACTATCTACGGTTGAAATAATTCTAAGACGTGCTCCTATTTTATGTATTTTCGGAAGCCCATATGCTCCCGGCAACACACCTTCACTCACATTTAAATTATTGTATGTATAATGAGTAATAAATTCTTTTTTTTCCCATCTAGACAACAATTCTCTCAATTTCCTCGATAAACCATTAGTTTGATCTTTTTTAACTACTTCATATATATCCCTATCATTAAGTAAACTTAGCATATTTTTCTTATATTCCATTTTACTCATTGCCACTGTCACATTCCCCTTATCGGCTCTTGTAATCATGATGTCCCTATTATTCTTTAAAAATGAGCTAGTTGCCTTCCACATATCTACTAATTTATTTTTCATACTATCAGTATGATTGAGAACTGATGAACGATTGCTAATGATCGGGATAGCTCTATTTCTAACTTCTAAACGATTACCAATGTATAATTTATTAATATTATTCTCAATACTCTTAATAAATTCAATAGTGGTCTTTTTAATGTTAACCGGAGGGAGGGAAAAATTTCCTCCCAATTGTAATAAACTCTGAACTTTGAATGGTATATGAATGGAAGTTAGGTTAATGAACCAATTGCTTTTTAAACTATTCAAAGATGAATCAAAACTATTAATTCTAATATCAGACGGATCTACACATATATGTACATTTACACTATTTTTATTGATATCCTGATTATTAAGGTTATAATTTCTAGTATTATTCAAATTCCCATTAATAACTCTACTTCCATTCAAGCGATTGAATGGAAGTACAGAGATATAAGAGAGAAACTCTTATATCAAGTAAATATATACGATACCACACAAATTTAGTTTATGTGCTGTTCCGACAACGAAAATATTAATAGCTGGACAGACGTACAAAGTTATGAATGCTATATTTCATTATGGTTCATGTGTCGAAGAGGGTCATTATAGGTAATAATTAACGCCAATTACTTAATCGGCCGTGAAACTGAATACAAACTTACCTTTTTAAAAAAAAGGTAAAAAAAGCGCTAAGCGTTGGTGAAACTGACCCAAATGGTGCTTCTCGTAAAGAATCACAATTTGGGCCAGCTTCACCAACGCCTATTACTTAATCCGCCGAGAAACTGATGACTAATCACGTTTGCTGTTTAATAGAACTA
>NW_017300253.1:86691-89842 GCF_001594075.2 Trachymyrmex cornetzi
AATAGAAAAATTTTTCATGTAAAAACACTTGGCGCTGCTAGATAGAGTAAGAAAAACTATAAGAACAATTTAAAATTGGAATGGTAATTAATAAAAAGCGTTTCACTTAGAGTGTTTCAATTCCTTTTGTCTCATATACAAAAACACAATTACTGATTTTTAATAGCAGCCAGATATCGGCGCTCGAAATATCGATCATTTCTATCGCGACCAATCTTTACATACTTATTTTAGACATGCTTCTATCCTCTTAAGAATTTATGAAAATACAATTCTATCGAGTTTCACTTACGTTTACACTTCTATTAACCTTGAAACAAATTGCAAAAAACATGTTCGATTGTCATGTCCCTTCCAAAAAAGAATAAATGATCGAGGCTCTTTTATCAAGGAGACATTGCGTTTCAATATCATCGATTTTGATAGCAGCCAGATGTTGACGCTCAATCGATTAATTATGAAACTTGGTCGTATTTAGGTATTTAAAATAATTAATAAATGTTGTTTCTAGAAAAATTACATTACGCTATATCTTGGTCGAAAAACGACCAAGCATTGGAGCATATACCGGAATAACCTTTGTAAAACTTTTCGTTTTATAACTTTTTGTTTTTTTGTATTGTTTTTTGTTCATGGCAATATTTCCTTTTAGTAATGTTTTTTGTTGTCTTGTACGTGACTGCAGCCTCCAAAATCTGGGATGCCTTACTATCATTCCGCATGACGTCATACCCTCCGCCACCAAAGAATTCCCAGCGCCCCACATTCCCCTTGGAGTTCCCGAGTTAGAACTCTCATATAGTATTACTACTAAAATAAAAAGATTAAATAACAAAAATATTCGTGAAAATAAAACAGAATTATGTTTTGAAGAGGGGCCGGACGTAACAATAAGTACAAAATATTTTCAACCTTTCGATTTAAAATATAAATTATTTCGAATCAAAAGACTGAAAGTAATGTGTACTTTATAATTCAAATACTAATTAATATAATTGACTATATTTAACATTTCGTACTTTAAATATTTTAATGATGTATTTTACCCAGCCCCGGGTGCACGCGGGAATAAATATTGTTGACAAAAAAGCAAATGCTTTATTAAATCGCAATACTCTTACTCTTATGTTATTAAGTCACAATAAATTTATTTAAATAATATATTATTAAATCATAACAGTACCCCACGCATAACTATCTTTGAACAAGACCTTGTTTTAAAACGAAAAAATAAAAATGAGGAGAAATCTTTGAAGATTATATTCGCGCTTTACCTTTGGCTGTATATATAATATATAATATTAAAGCTCTACATAATACATTAAATTAATAAAATATATTTAAAAATGTAATCATAAAAATAAAATTTTTTGGGATATTCTTTTTTTCTCTCTTCTTCCTCTCACTATGCATCTTATTTACTAAAAAGTTAATATTCTTATCTATGTTGCATACGTGCGTACGTTCGTGCGTGTGTGTGTGTGAGGATGATTGATCGATTGGATAAAGCTATATCTGCATTTATTAATTGGGGGTTTCAGAAATCTCTTAGAAACTTTACATTTGCAACGTTGAAAGAACTGTACATTACAGGAACATTTCAGGCATAAGGTTTTAATCAATGTAATTGCAGAAATATTGCAATTGTAATATTTCAAAGAAGATAGCCTCAGAAATATTACAAATGAGATGATACACAATTGAAACATTGGAAGGTCTCTGCAATACAACTGAAACTTTCCGTGCTATCAGAGATACCTTTTTTCCAATAAAGTTCGTAGCATATCAAATTGTGATGCAATTATGACTAACTTCCGTAGAAATAAGTTAAAACAGAAGCCAAAGTGACAAGATATAGGTTATAAAAACGAATTTTATCGTAAAAACGAAGCATGTTTTTCTTCTTATAACAAAAATTCAATCACATAGTCGAATGTAATCATTGTGTAATATAATTTGATTGCTTGAATTATTTTTACAGAGAACGAAAGTCGGAAATAAACATATCTTTGCAAATTTAAATTATAAATCGATCAATAAACTATTCTTACTACAATAGTTGCTGCTTCATTTGTGCGTGCCGTGAATGTGTTGGAGCGTGTAACATCCAATGTTGACAAAGTTTAATAAATAAACTTTGAAAAAATCCGTGCCCAGGGTGTCGCTTATTTGGAAAACGTTCCACATAGAGGATTGCATCTTGCTTTGATTTTTATGGCCCTCTATAAATAAGCAACAAATTGGCCAAATCTTCATTAGTATCCCTGCTGCAAATTCCCATGGGAAATTTTCCTATGGGTTTGCCTAACCATAGGTACCCATGGTAAATTCGATAGGTCCCCATGGGAGGAGGCTCCTATCTTGCTGTAAATATCTATGGGTTTTTTTATGAGTTCCTATAGAGGACTATAAGATTCTGGCTCTATTCCAAAATTTGCTGCCAGTACTGAAAATCTATAGTTTACGTTATGTACCCTATAGATTTTCAGTGCTGACAGTAAATTTTGGAATATAGCCTCTGTAGGAATTTGTACAGTGTAAACAATTGATGACAACAGAGAAAAATATCAGGGCGTTCCTCGTCTTGAATCCAGGCCTGGTCTTTTCTCCGAATTGATAGACTTCCGTTCTGCCACATAGCCCTGACGCTGATAGCTTCTCTGTTGTGCCTATTTCCTCTAAATTTCTTACAATAGATTTATAGCTATAGGATTTACGCAGCATACATATAGGATGACATAGGAAAGGACCCCGCACAGAACATATGGAAAATGGGTCCCAGTTAATTTGGCTGAATTTATAAGTTCTGGTCGTCCTGATCAAAAAGTCTCCATGGGCACGAAGAAAAAAAATGAACAATCAAAACCACTGTTTTTCCAGAGTTTGATGTACAATAATTCAAAAACTGTTCATTATTTTACTTCGTGCCCATGAACACTTTTAATCAGGACAATCAGAACTACAACATATTACAAATTCAACCAAATTAGCTGGGATCCATTTTCCGTATGTTTTGTGCGGGGACCCCGGAAAATGAATTCCGGCTAATTTGGTTGAATTTGTAATATGTTGTAGTTCTGATCGTCCTGATCAAAAGTCTTCATGGGCACGAAGTAAAATAATGAACAGTTTTTGAGTTATTGTACACCCA
>NW_017300253.1:91445-97652 GCF_001594075.2 Trachymyrmex cornetzi
CGGATAAAATTACTGAAATAGATAATCACGAAAATGATTCAAGATTCTAGACAATATTTAAATGTAAAATAATAAATTATAAATACCATATAGATATATGATCCGTTCAACACATTAAAATATAACCAATTGTTCTTACAACTTACTATAATCTGCATGCTGATGAAAAAATTCCGTTCACATCTGATGTATTTACTTATTTAAAACTCCCGAAAATTCAGGTTATTTCGTCTTTACGTCGAATGTCGTTGTAAGCGGACGTAAAGTTTAGTTGCGTCATCAATCGTGCATGGATTGTGAACATTAATGCAGAAAGGTGCTCACTTCTCATTTTGTGAAAATTTCCGAGGGACAGAATCAATTACCGTGGGTGTACATCAAATTCTGGAAAAACAGCGATTTTGACAGAGTTTGATGTACAATAACTCAAAAACTGTTCATTATTTTACTTCGTGCCCATGGAGACTTTTGATCAGGACGATCAGAACTATAACATATTGTTATGCCCGAGTCGTGTCGTCACCCACTATACGCCGGAGTTCGCCGTCCCTGAAGGAAGAAGAGCGCGTTGCCTAGCGACGAGCATGGTTTTTGTTTGAAGAAAGAAAGAGAGAGGCTGTCGAAGCGTTCGGACGTGCTTCTTCTCTGGGAAATATTGGCAAACTATTTGTCTGTTTGTATATCGTTGGAGTTCTGTTCTGTTCCTGGTATAATAAATACCTAATTATTTTTTTACTCTCTTGTTGTTTATTTCGGCGGCTCGGGAATGCAGGTACGCGACACAAACGAATTCCGCGAGACGGTTGCGCGGACGCACGAGTCGAACAGGCGGACATAACATTTTGGGGGCTCGTCCGGCCAAATTCGTTGACATCATAGAATGCTACGTTCTCCAATCGTCACTAGAAGAAAAGTGTCAACGGAGAATTCCGAGAGTGCATTGGAAATGGCTACTGAACAGTCGACTCCACGAGAAATGGAACAGCTGTTGGAAACGTCAGTCATCCTTCAGGAAATTTCCCCGATGACGACTGTATTGCAGTCTGTATTACGGGAAGTGCAGCAATTACGGGAGGAGCAGCGGCGTACGAGAAATGAGTACGCGGAGTCAACACAACAGCGAGACCCAGAGATTAAACTACTGCGAGAGGAGCTGCGCAATATCAAACAGATAAGTTCTTCCATTAACAGAAACATTATCGCGGACGCGGGTGATTATAATCGCGTACAACTTCCAGTGGGTGACGGTTGTGCCGTAAATGCGTGTGAATGTGTCGAGCAGTGATGCGAATTCCGGGCCGCTTGCAGCACGGTTACTAACATGAAGAGAGCATAGACGGACACATAACGCATGCACAAGTGTACACGGATATGAACTTATCGTAATGTATGTACCTTCTTATGCCCTCTTCGTGCTAGTAACCGTGCTGCAAGTGGCCCGGAATTCGCATCACTGGTGTCGAGTCGGGCAGCGGGAGTGTTGCGGGGGAGCGGGAGCGCGTCGAAACGCGTGCTTCGCATCATGTAGAAACGGTTTATAAATTAAAGCCAGATACTTTTGACGGCAGCGCTCCCCTCCGAGAGTTCTTTGCTCAATTTGACTTAATAGCGTACGTAAATCATTGGGAAAAGGAAACGAAAACAGCTATCTTGGTATCGTGTTTGAGAGGGAAGGCACGCGCGGTGTTAAAAAATATACAAAATTTAGAGAATTTAGAATACTCAAAATTAAAAGCAAAATTGGAATTGCGTTTTGGTGAGGCACACTCGCTACAAAATTATTATACGCAGTTTACGAATAGAAAACAAAAATTCGGAGAAAATATCGCGGCATTCGGATCGGATATTAAAAGGCTGGCTCGATTGGCATACCGGGAGTGCTCCGATTTAATGCGCGATAAGATCGCTTGCGCGCAGTTTGTTTCCACCCTGTCCGACGATTACGTAAAAAGGGCATTACAGATGGAAGGGGTCGCATCTCTTAGATTAGCTATAGAGAGAGCGAAAGCAATTCAATTAATTCAGGGAACTTGTTTCGGAAACAAGGGAGAAAATAATTTCTGTTTAGAAAATAAAAAAAGGAAAAATTTTTATGAAAGGAAGGATGAACAAAATAAGATTAGTGAAAAAGGGGAGGATGATAAAGAAAAGAGTGATAAAATCAACAAAAATGGAAAATTCTTTAAAAATAAGAATGGAACAAAAATCGGAAATAAAAAGGAATGTTGGGAATGTGGCAAAGAGGGCCACTTCCGTTCTGAGTGCCCTGGCAGGACAGGGGCGGAAAACGTGAATTAATCGAGCTTGGCGGGGTCGATTCGGCTGAAGTAAAAAATACCCCGAAAGATAATTGCGTGATTGTCGATCGTTGTAGAAATAATAATAAAATTTATGCGTCTGATGTTACTAATAATTATTCTTACAGGATTAATGAAATAAAAAAGAAAAATAATGATTTTGATTATACTCATTGTTCTTATATTGTTGATTTAAATGATTCATGTGCTAATCAATCTTCTTTCAGGACGAATAGAATTAATTGCAATTTCGGAGAATTTTGTTATAAGGGTGAAGCAAATGGCAAACCCTGCGTTTTTAAAATAGATACGGACTCCGATATTTCTATTACAAATGAGAATTTTGTCGAATACGAAGGACCAGAAAAGAGAGTATAATTAATTGCAATATTAAATATCCTACGGGGGAACAAGTTTTATTTAAATATGAAACAGCTGTAAAGATTCGACTTGCGAAGTATAGTTCCAATGCTAGTAGCACAAATAAATGACGACTGTATTCTTGGAGTTAATTTCCTTAAATTACTTAATTTGCAAAATGTTTTTGATTCGATTTTTCTTAATCCAACTAAAACGGCCTTCGATTAAAAATGTTTTCGCATAAAAAGTAATGCCATCGTAGATATTCCCCCGGATGTGGCTACACTTTTTAGAGAAGGTTGCCAATTTTTGAGCAATTCTGAAAAGAAAGATTTTGCTGATTTACTGAGTGAATTTCACGGTGTATTTTCAAACGATATTATTGCGGGAAATTGCAAATTGGAGGAACATATTATTAATGTCAAAGATTCTTCCCCTATTAAACAAGTACCGCGTCGAGTTCCCATACAAAAGAGAAAGGAAATAAATGAAATAATAAAGGAAATGAAGGACCAAGGTGTAATTGAGGAATCAAATAGTCCATGTTCTCATCAGTGGTTCTGATTAAAAAGAAGGATGGAACAACACGATTTTGTGTGGATTATCAAAAGGTGAATGCTGTCACTGTAAAAGATTCATATCCTCTTCCCAGAATATACTATGATATTCTCGACCAGTTATCATTTGGTTTACTACTTTAGATTTGAAAAGTGGGTATTGGCAAATAAAGATTCGCCCGCAGGATAAAAAGAAAACGGCCTTTTCAGTTGGTAACGGTTTTGTGGCAATTCACGGTTGTGCCTTTCGGTTTATGTAATGCTCCGGCAACGTTTGAGCGCGTAATGGAACAGATTTTAAAGGAATTTTTTTTTAAGATTTGCTTGGTATATCTTGATGATGTAATTATTTTCGGAAAAAGTGTTGAAGAAATATTGTTAAATTTGAGAAAGATTTTCCTCCGCCTTAGAGAGGTGAATTTGAGGATAAATCCTAAAAAATGTGTTTTCTTTAGTAAGGAGATAAAATATTTAGGTCATGTGATATCAGCAGGAGGCGTTTCAACAGATCCGGATAAAATAGCGGTGGTAAGGGAATGGTTAATTCCACAAAATAAAAAACACTTAAGAAGTTTTCTAGGATTTTATTCGTACTATCGTAAATTTGTTAAGGATTTTTCTTCTTTAGCAAAACCGTTATATGCATTTAACAGAAAACCAGTCGAAATTTGTTTTGGAACAAAAGCATCAAAAATCATTCGACGATTTAAAACGAATTCTTTCTTCTCCACCAATATTGGCATTTCCAAGAATGGAGGAGGAATTTATTCTTGACACGGATGCTTCAAATCAAGGAATTGGGGCGGTCATGTCGCAAAAACAAAAAGGTGTGGAAAGAGTCATCGCAATATATTTTAGTCGAGTGCTTAATAAAGCCAAGAAGAATTATTGCATTACGAGACGCGAACTTTTGGCCATAGTGCAGTCGGTGAAAGCTTTTCACCGTTTTCTGTACGGGCAGAAGTTTCTAGTGCGTACAGATCATGTTTCACTCAAATGGCTTATGTCCTTCAAGGATTTGGAAGGTCAACTGGCACGATGGGTAGAAAGACTGCAGCAGTATGATTTCGAGATAGCCCATCGAAAAGGTACCTCCCATAAAAATGCTAATGGACTGTCAAGACGCCCATGCGCCAATGATTATTGTCGATATTGTACAAGTGTGGAATTGAAAGATATCAATAGACAAGAAAATTTGGTGGGACGCATAGTTTTAACAGAGAGGAATTCCATCGACTGGCGTAGGGAACAGTTGGAGGATTCTTATATTTCCTTATTCCTATTGAAAAAAGAGGCGAATGAGGGACGTCCTTTGTGGCAGGAAGTGGCAGCGAAATACATTTCCACCAAAATCTATAGGTCCTACTAGGATGCTTTGATTGTAAGGAATGGCGTACTATACAAGAGATGGGAGACCCCGAATTTAAAAAAGGAAATTTTTCAACTGATAGTACCTAAAAGTCAAGTCAAACGAATTCTGGAAGAGATACATAATTCCCATACGGGAGGGCATTTTGGTGTGAACAAAACGTTAGAGAAGTTACGAAAACGCTTCTATTGGGCAACTTGTAAACAAGATGTGGAGGAATGGTGTAAAACCTGTAAAGAATGTACGGCAAGAAAAGGTCCTACTAAGAAGGGAAAATCTCCTTTACAGATTTATAACGTTGGAGCTCCTTTTGAGAGAATTCAGATGGACGTTCTTGGTCCTTTACCCGTAACTTCTTCCGGAAATAAGTATTTATTAATTGTTGTTGATTGTTTTTCTAAATGGGTAGAGGCTATCCCTCTAAAAAATGTTAGATCAGAGACTATTGCAGAAGTGTTTCTAAATCAAATTATTTCCAGGCATGGAGTTCCTCTCGAAGTTCATACTGACCAGGGGAGGAATTTCGAGTCACGAGTCTTCCGTGAACTGTCGCATATGTTAGAGATTAAGAAGACGAGGACGACCCTTCTCCATCCACAGTCGGATGGGCAAGTAGAACGACAGCATCGCACAATTTCGAATTATTTAGCGAAATTTATCTCAGAAAATCAGAGAGATTGGAACAAGTTGTTCCCGTTATATTTACTGGCGTATAGAACCTCTAAATATGAGACCACTGGTATGTCCCCAGCGGAGCTCTATCTTGCGCAGGATCTTAGATTACCAATGGATTTATTGCGTGGTAGCCCACCTGATGTTGAGAAATCAGATTCATTCGAGAGGTATTCCAGTAAAAAGAAAATTAGAGGAGATTCATGAAGACGTAAGGAAGCGGTTAGATATAAGATCTTCACAAACAAAATCCTGGTATGATCAAAAGACCAGGCGAATTTATTTCGAAGAAGGGCAGCGAGTTTGGTTGTATAATCCTCGAAGAATTAGAAGGAGAGCTCCCAAATTGCAGTGTAGTTGGAAAGCTCCATATTGTATAGTAAAGAAGCTTAGCGATGTGGTTTATCGTATTCGTAAGTCGAATAAACATAAAAATAAAATTGTTCATTTGGATAGACTGGCACCTTATTTAGAAAGACAATTAATTTAATAAAGTTTAATTAAAGAAATCTTGGAGCCTCGGTATCTGTTGTGACGTCCTGAGTCGCGTGTTTGGTTTCTCGGAGCGGCCTCGAGGAGCCACACTAAATCGTGGGAGCGCGAGCGCGGAGCGGAGGCGCGCGGGGTGAAGCCTTGACTTCGGCGAGATTTATTTTGGCGTGTTTTTACGCGTGGGGGCAGGCTGCTGTCACCAGTCCCTCAATATAGGCACGTATTGAAGTATTATCGTGCTGTTAACTAGATGTCTTTTATTATATTAGCTTCGTTTTATCCTTCCGTGTTCCCTTAGTTATGCACTGGAAGAATAATACTAGAGAGTTCAGAGGAAGCGTCAGATAGAGCGACCGTGTTACACGAAAGTGTGAGAGGAGTTCATGAAGATATTAGAATCTCTTTCCTCTGGCTGCTGTGATGTTCATCACTCTCTTCTCTCTATCTACGCTCTCTAGTG
>NW_017300253.1:98760-100972 GCF_001594075.2 Trachymyrmex cornetzi
TTCATACCATAAAAATTATGTCTAAGACATTTTGTCGAAAAATGAATAGTTTCGGAAATAATTGTTTGCTTCCATACTTTTTCCCCACCCTGTATATATAATACATGTCTAAACTTTCCAAATAACTTTATTTACATATGCATATATCAGGGCTCGGAATGCGATGTATGTTTTGGTTGATCTTCGATTCTGCTCAGATGTCGGAACGACAAGCGGCAATCTCGTAGCAGACGTAGCATATAAATGAAATTTTCAAATACTCATTACTCTTATACTAAAGCTCATAGCTCGTTTCTGCAAGCATAGTATTGTTCTTTGGGGTTTTCTGTAGGCTGCTGGCTACTTATTTTAAACGTGCGACCTGTAAAATTATTGTATACAGCACATTTTTTACTCGACTCGGATGTCGAAATGTCGACTTAGTAAGAAGCGCCATTCCTTTTATCGATCGCGCGCAAACGAAGTACCGCTATTCAACTACAGAAATGGATTGAATTATTGTGTAAACCAGCAATATATATTATCAGGTGGAAACGCCATAATAATAATATATTTTTGTATATATAGAAATATATATCAGTATCGTTGTTTAGAGAAGAAATCGTGCGTCCTCGCCGCATCGGCGATGTTGCCAAACCAGAATCGATAGAATTTACATTCTTGAATTGCAGAACGAAATACCGAAACAGCACTATGGCAGAAAGGACTCAGACTCCGAATAAATATGTTGTATGTCTCCAAAAAATAGGATGATCTGTATACGTATAGATGTATCTGTCTAAATAAAGATATTCAAGTCGAAAATTTATTCTGTCGTTAGGTCCGTACTAATTTTAGTCGTTTTTATTAGATAAATATCAGTAACAATTGCTTATGTAAACTATATGATTATAAATATGCGAATATCGTATACAAAAAGCAAATTTAAAATCCAAGTCGTTTTCTGTTATTATTGCATTGCAGCCTATGCGTAGACAAGAATGTATAAGTACTTCAAGTTCAAATAACTGCATAGTAATATCATTTAAGAACATCTTAGGCTACATTCCAAAAAATCCTCTCCGAGGAAAATTTTACTCGAAATATATAGTACACGTAACATATACTATAGTATATAGAGTACAATCTTTCTCGGAGAGGACGTTTTTGAATGTAGCCTTAGTATAGGACAGTATATGTGAATTGATAGGTAATGGCAAATTGAGTTGATATAATGAAGCAATGTGCGATCAACAAAGAACATTAATTTTCTTTTTTGGCTAAATTTGTTCATCCTGTAACAAAATATTTTCAATATAATACATTTGACAAATATATAAGTAGCAAATGTTCCGTAATAATTACGTTATACAGTACATTAAAATATTTTTTCTTTTTTGTAGAAATATATATAAATGTGTATACGTATGATACCATAAATTTGAATATTTTATATAAAAAAAATTAAGTAAAAATTTGATACAAGATCAGAAAAAAGCTGATTTGCGGTAAATAAAAAGAAAAAAATAATAGAAGAGAGTTAGATTTAAGTTACAGATATTTCGGGGGGACTATAGTCTTGACAAACTTTGGAAGATCAAAAATCGTAAAACACGTAAACTAAGAGAGATATATAGATATATTTTTGAAATGTTTCGAAATTCAAATACTCTGACAATGGGGGTTGGGGATGATTAGTGGTTGGGGATGATTAATAAAGGCTGAGTAGTCTAAAAAAGAATTTATTTATGTGTACACAGTTGATCTCTAAACGTGTATAACTCTAAATAATACGTTATATTACAAGACCATGCTCTAAATAATACGTTATATTACAAGACCATGCTCCTTGGCCTCCCATTAGCATATAAAAATATATTGATATATTTAACATACACGCGCTTTCATATTGCATTACAATTTATCTTCTTTTAGTCAGTTGTACTATTCTTATACAATTTACATTTTTTGAACTGATGTCGAAACATTAAAAAATTTTTCTTTTTTTCCCCAGAAATACCTCATTCTATGCAAATATCAATGGAGGTCCTAGAAATACATGGTTTACACACAGTAATCCGCATTATCGTTTCCTATGATAGCTATTACAATATTTGTTTGTGTACAACATAGGTTGAATCGTTAGAAAGTTCATTTCAGATATACGCAGTATGTTATTTTGATAGATTTAAGAGAAACGACATTAGAACTAATTTTGCATAGACAAATGTAA
>NW_017300253.1:104357-104670 GCF_001594075.2 Trachymyrmex cornetzi
TGCATGATCATGTTAACCCAGAGGGCGTAAGCATCTTATACATTGGAAATGAAAACCTGTAATATCGATCTTGATTAACTTCGACCGTCGCTCCAGCATCCTCTTAAGGGCTGAGAAATGAGATAAAAGCAAGCAATTATGGCTTGATTATTTTAATCTTAACGCTACAGGGCGTGTGGCTTATAACGCGAGGTTTCGTTGTAATCAGAATCGGTCTGGTGGGCTTCCGGCCAGTGATGCACATTTGGCTCCCCGGCAACACAAGAATCAGCCCCACTACTCTCGCTGTCTCGCTCCTTCTCGCGAAGCCGCT
>NW_017300253.1:105834-106205 GCF_001594075.2 Trachymyrmex cornetzi
GCAGTCTAAGCGTTTGTTAGATAATTCGAAACGCACTCAGATTGCACCGATTGCAAAGCAGTACACCGGTTCCTACAGATTGAAGTCTGGAAACGCTGATCCGAGTTGTGTTTGCTCGTGAGCTCTATCGTTCGCACGAAAGCATATTTTTATACAAGATCCTCGGCATCCACCTCGACATTCACACGTACTTGACACACCGTGTTTCTAACAAGCTCAGACACAATAATGGATGAAGAACAATTATATGAATTTCCTGTATATATTAAGGATAAAAACAAAATTGTTCAGGATTCGAACGTTTATCCGAATCGCTCGTCCAGATCGTTCGAGAAATTTGTTTTTCTCGTATGTCTATTGACTCGACTTTC
>NW_017300253.1:106243-106857 GCF_001594075.2 Trachymyrmex cornetzi
TGGGTGCGTTCCGAGTCACGCATGAAGCGCGTAGACTGCATAGAAAGTCGTTCCGAGTTAGCTATTGCGCGCTTCGAAAGCGCTTCGAGAGTACTTGAATTCCCCAGATTGTACTAACCGTACTGAATTCTTAGCACTCCTCCCAGCGCATTGACTGCTTCTCTTTCGACTTGAGGCAGTGAAAGCGTTTCATGCGTTGAGGCAGTCTAAGCGTTTGTTAGATAATTCGAAACGCACTCAGATTGCACCGATTGCAAAGCAATACACCGGTTCCTACAGATTGAAGTCTGGAAACGCTGATCCGAGTTGTGTTTGCTCGTGAGCTCTATCGTTCGCACGAAAGCATATTTTTATACAAGATCCTCGGCATCCACCTCGACATTCACACGTACTTGACACACCGTGTTTCTAACAAGCTCAGACACAATAATGGATGAAGAACAATTATATGAATTTCCTGTATATATTAAGGATAAAAACAAAATAATTACCTTATTTTTAAGTAAAAAAGCTATGGAGAGAGTAACACAAGGTAAAACTGTAATGTGTTTACATAAATTATGATTTACTTTATAAATTATAAGATTAGACGCCAGGTTAATGATTGTGCTTTT
>NW_017300253.1:111203-112676 GCF_001594075.2 Trachymyrmex cornetzi
CCGGTCACTCCAACGAAGCGTTCCATCCTCTCGGTCATCGCTCGGTTATATGACCCCCTCAGCTGAGCCGCCCCTGTCGTCATTGTAGCAAAAATCCTCTTACAGGAGTTGTGGTTAGCCAAGTGCGATTGGGACACCCCCCTCCCTGACGAACTCGGTCACAAGTGGGCGGCGTATTACGATAACTTAGATAATTTGAATAGCATCCGGATCCCTCGGTGGACCGGTAGACGAGGTACCGACCTCGCCTTTGAATTACACGGATTGGCGGATGCCCCGAATGGGCTTACGCAGCCGTCGTATACATTCGGGTTCTTCGCACTCAGACTGACGCTCAAGTCTGTCTACTCGCCACGAAAACTAAAGTCGCCCCTCTTAAGACGCTCAGCATACCGCGACTCGAGCTGAGCGCTCTCGTTTTATTGAGTCGACTAATCAAGTGGGTTCAGACCACATTGGATTTACCTTCCGCACCAGTGTACGGTCGGATTCGTTGGTCGCCCTCGCGTGGCTACGTCAACACCCTGCTCGATGGCAGACATTCGTAGCCAATCGCGTGTCCGAAATACAGAGCAACCTTCCTGAGGCTCTCTGGAATCATGTATCGTCGCACGACAACCCCGCCGATTGTGCCTCGCGCGATCTCTCGGCGGAAGAACTGTCCTCTCACCGTCTGTGGTGGGCAGATCCAACGTGGCTCGCCGAGTCGTCCACGTACTGGCCGCTTAAAGAGAGCTCACTCTCTCTAAATCACGATATATGTCAACCCGCCTCCGAGGAGGCTCGCGCTCCCATCGTCCTCCACAAAAATTGGCTTCTACGTGGTGTTTTGACGCGTTTTTCAGTGTTGGGAAACGGCAGCTGTCACCAGTGCTCAGAAGCGAGCACGAAATACGGAGATATTGTAATCAATTATGAGAAATTTAAATGATTATCCCTCCGTGCTTCTCCGACAAAATAATAAGGAGAGTTTAGAGGATGCGTCAGTTGGCTTCATCTCGCAAGTCTCTCTATCTACGCTCTCCGATAGGTCGGGAAGAACAGGAAGGGTGCAAGAAAAAATACAACTAAGTATGGTTTTATAATTTTTATGATTAATGAATATTGCAAGGCGGTGGTTTTCTAACCAGGGCCACATAAGGAGATCGCAGTCTCGGTGGCGGAGGATGCGTGGGCTCTTTGGGAGGCTGCGGCTTCGCGGAGGAGCGGGACGGTTCCCTCGCTTCCGGTGGGCACGCGGCGTTGTTGTCGGCGGTGGAGCGGTCCTCGGCCCAGTATCTGGTGGGGTTAAACTCCCCGGATTCGTGTAATGCCGTTTTTAGGGCGCGAAGGTGCACCCGCCACCCTCCCCTCTTACTCCTTACGCGCTTCCTCTATATACCCGAGAAAAAAAAAACGAAGAGTGAGTTCTTGGTGGGGAGGAGTGGAATCCTCGACGCCGGTTAAAGCGCTCGTCGGAGCTTCCACGAGGAG
>NW_017300253.1:114525-114879 GCF_001594075.2 Trachymyrmex cornetzi
TCAAATTTTTATTTTTACGCAAAAACGCATCGATTCAGTGTATTTTTATCAAAATGTGAGGTGAACGAGATTCCTTAACATTTACCAATTTTGCTTTAGTCTACCTCGAACACGTCTTGGCCAAGACCGCCTTATTTCGTATATATACAGGGTGTTTCCAAATTAAATGGCAAAACTTCGGGAGCGTGTAGAGAAGTTAAAAACTAAGAAAAAAAGTCCTATAGACATATGCTCGTTTTTGCTTTGTTTCGCAGGAAATCACGGAAAAAGAAAAAAATATAATTTAATTTATTATTTTAATTATTTTATTTACAAACTTTTTAATGAAGATTTTGTTCGAAATGTGCACCTCTT
>NW_017300253.1:115110-115375 GCF_001594075.2 Trachymyrmex cornetzi
TCCATCGTTGTGGGAATTTTCTATCTAACCAGGTTCTAGCGACTCTGCTGTAATGAGCAGGGCATCCATCTAATTGAAACCACATTTCAGTACGTTGTCGTAATGGAATGTTTTCTAAATAGTCAGAAAATTCATTCTCCAAGAAATTTAGAAAACGGTCCCCATTTCTTGCAGGTAAAAAAAACGGTCCCACTAAAACGTCGTTCCAAATTCCAAGCCAGACATTAACAGAAAACTCATGCTGAAATTTGTATTCTCTAACAGA
>NW_017300253.1:116167-118633 GCF_001594075.2 Trachymyrmex cornetzi
CACCCTGTATATGTCAAATAAAATGTCTTATAATGGCCGGTATTCATAGTCGGATCTTATATTTAAGACCGTCTTAAGTATAGTCTTAAGATGCCCTCTAGATTCACAGTTGGAGAATGAGCAAAGAATTGAACAAAATCTGAAGGCATAACTTGTCAAAGACAATCTTATTTTGAAATGCTTATTTGTGTTTCAGAACCGTATCTTATTTCAGATAAGTATAGACTTAAGGTTATCTCATTAAGTATGTATTCATAGTGCTTTAAGATCATCTTATCTATGGAAAAATGTCGCATATAAGACATCATTTTTCAAGTCATGTTCGGAGGTGTCTTAAGATAACACTTAAGAAATGAGATGTTTATAAATAAATTATATTTCCATTATGGATTTGCGAGACATGAATTTGCAAGATTTTGATGACGATATTCCTGATCTGATCATTGAGAACGAAGAATTAGTGTTACGTGCTCCCAAGCGATACATACGAGATGGACATAATTACCCTAATTCTAACACTAATTACCCCTTTGAATTTTATAACGAAATAGAATTTAAACGTCGCTTTCGATTTTCTAAAGAAGCTGTAATGGGCTTTTACCGAAAGTTGAAGAAGATTTAATTAAAATAAATAATCGAGGTCTTCCTATTGCTCCCGTGATACAATTACTTGTGAGTTTACGATTCTACGCGACTGGAAGCTTTCAGGTAAAGAAATTAAAAAAAATAGCTTAATACAATATGTAATAAAAATGTATTGTGTACTTTAAAATTAATAAATTTTATTTTATTTATATGTAGTTAGTATCAGCAGATATAATAAAAATATCACAGCCCAGTATTTCAAGAATAATTTCTCGTGTTTCTGTGTTACTTGCTCCAAATATTCATCATGTAATAAAGATGCTATCTTCTGTGGAACAAATTAATGTAAACCATACTTTATTCCAAAACATGGGATATGAGAACGGAGCTACCGGATTACCTGGAGTTGATGGTGCTATTGATTGCACTCATATTCGGTTAACACACACTAGATTTCAAGGCATCGAAGAAATATATAGAAATCGCAAAGGATACTTTTCTTTAATGTACAGGTATATATATGTATATGTAGTCTTATATTTTGCAGATATTAGGAATCATTCTTATAATTTTTGATAATTTGTTTTGTTGTGTCAAATATTGAGCAATTATACATACAATTGTTTTCTATATATGTATTTACAGGCTGTCGTTGGGCCACGGATGGAATTTCTGGATATCGTACCAGAGTGGCCAGGAAGCCAACATGATAGCCGTATTTTTCAAAATTCTAGACTTTATATGCGTTACATGAAACGAGAATTAACTGGCATATTAATTGGTGATAACGGCTATCCTTGTTTGCCGTTTCTTCTGACGCCTATTTTAAATCCAGAAACCGATGAACAAATCGCGTATAACATCATCCATCGAAAAACTAGACTAATCGTAGAAAGAACATTTGGAGTTTGGAAACGGCGATTTCCCTGCTTAGCACGAGGACTTACAACAAAACTGATTTGTAGTACAACAATTGTTGTAGCATGTGCAGTTTTGCATAATCTTTCACTTATTTATGATAATATACTGCCAGACGATGAAGAGAATGAAATGTATAATGATAACGATAATGGAAAGATAATGGAGAATAATGAAAATCATGCAGAATGGCAACCAGCAGATGGATTTATAATGAGGAATGCTATCATAGAACGTTTATTTCATTAATATAGAATACTACATGTAGTAAGTTGATCCGTTTTTTTTTTCAATAATTAATACTAATACAAATACTTATATTTTTATAAACTTTTGTCATACATTTGAACTTTTCTTTGTTTAACATTGACAAACAATAAAAATGTAATGATTCATTTATTACATAATGTTTTATCACGTTTTTTTTTATTACATAATGTTTATTACATAATGTATCACAATGTATCACAATGTTAAATATTAAAATTAAAAAAATTTTATTTTTCAGTTCGTAACGATAATTGCAGTTCAGTTATTTATGTTGTAGCAACAGTTGCACATAGCATTTTATAAAGTAAATGTACGAGTTACCAGTGGACTATAAGTGTACATAACTAAATTATTGGAAACATACATTTACCTTAAATTATGAACATATATTATTAACACAACATTAAAACAAAATATGTAAAATAAAACACAGGAACAAGAGCAAGAACATAACACTTTTAAGTATTAAACGTAATATCACATATAAAGATAGAACACTTTTAAGTATTAAACGTAATATCACATATAAAGATATAACACTTTTAAGTATTATTAAACGTAATATCACATATAAAGATATAACTCTTTTAAGTATTAAACGTAATATCACATATCGTGAAAAAAAAACAAAAATAAATGAAAATCACATGTTACGTCCAAGCTCCGATAATGTGGATGAGAAGGTTTAGGGAA
>NW_017300253.1:120841-124072 GCF_001594075.2 Trachymyrmex cornetzi
TTAGGATTAAGGGTATCGGTTATGAAAAGGGATACTGGGATATGTGTCTTAGACGATTCTTCGTCATCGATCAGTTGCTGGATGTTCGACAGTCATAGAGCCACACTTGTCATATATTAAGGACAACCGCTGTTTCGGTTATAATCCTTAACGACTGTGCCCGAGTGGAAAGAAAAAAGGGGCGAACGTTAATCGGCTCGCAGCTATCGAAACTTCCTATGACAAATACAGTTGGTCTACTAGTGTTACTTATTAATGACCCTTATGGTGATGACGAAGGTTCGAAGAAAAGAACAGTGGAGTCTGGACGTAACACACAGATTGACAAAAATTGTCATAAAATTACATGTTGGTCAGAAACTTTTAGCAACCACTGTGTATTAATATATGATATGTAAGAAATGTGTAATATTGGAATTAAAAATAATTTTCGTTTTTTTTAGTTTGTAACTGTAATTGCAATTCAGCTGTTTTTGTTGCAGCAACAGCTGCAAGTAGCTCTTGTTCCTGTATTTTTATTAAATACTCCTCTTTTAAATCAGACATTTTTCTTTCGTGTTTTATTTTTATTGTATTAATTTCCATTTCTTGCTCAAGAATTTTTTGTATTCTTTCTCTTTTCAATTTTGCTTCGTCTTCGTTTTCATTAACAACAATAGTGTTATGTTTTATACGTTTTATTGATGCAGATTTATCTTTATTTTGCTGTAATCTCTTCCGTTCTGCAGATATATTAATAAAATAAAATATATTATTTTTAAAGTACTGTTGATGCTATAATATTATATTTATGTACCTGTCGTTAATGAATTCTTAGTAATCGGTATGTCAATGTTAAGATTCTCTGATGGTGATTCTTTCAATGGTGAATCTTTGTCACCTATCTCTTCTTCTCTAGACACACTTGGTTCTATGTTTTCTTCTATTACAGAAACAAAAGTATTAATTTTAACTAAATCAGTTTCTTATAAATTATACACGTTTAGAGAAATATCAAACTTACTATTTAAGATTTCATCGTTAATATTTTTTTCGCTATTATGAAACCTCTCTTCTTTATTACTTTCTGTGTTTATTATCTCATCGTCAAATATAATAGGTATTTCATTTAGATGATAATCATTAGATGAATCATTTACCATTTCTTTTTCTCGTTCTATAAATATAAAACGTTTGTATATTATATATTGAGTATTACAGTGAACATTATATATTATTTATATTATAATAGAATACAATACATAAAATATAAAATTACCATTAAAATATAATACAGTTAAATTTAATTTATTAAAGATATTATATATACCTTCAATTTCTTTGCTGTCAAAATTAGACGAATAAATTGTCGGTTCAGTTTTCATTAAGTCTGGAGCTATTACTGATATGTCAGGATCAATTTCAACTGATGTAATAGATAGTCCTCTACCTGTTGCCATCCGGGCTTGTTTTTCCTTGGTTAATGCATCTCTTTGATTCTGTTTTAAATTTGTCCATAACTTTCTCAGTTGCTGAACACTCCTCTACAATAATTGTTGATTATTAAGGAACCAGTTTAAAAATAATGATCAATAAAAAATGATATATTAGAATAAGCCTTCTACGTAATTTTCTTACTTCTTGAATAATTAATTGAGATGCATTATATTCTTTGGTTATGTCTAACCAAGCTTCGTCTTTACTTTTTAATGCAGAAAAATTATTTTTTTTAACTCTATTATATGTTTATATCTTGTTAATATATCTAAAAATAACTTCCTTTCAAGTGATGTAAAATGTTTTGCTTTATTTTTGTTTTTATCCATCGTAACGTGTAGTTTCTATAACTTGAGTAACTTGATTTCTACAATACGATGAACGAGGTTAGGAACTAATCTATAGACTTTATTATTATATATATTTCTGGAACATCTCTCATTGGCTAATCTGAAAGAAATTTTACGAATTTACCCGAAGTTAGAAATGAGATTACCTCAAGTTTTGTCTTTATCAAGCTCAACTTACTTTAAATGAGACTATCCTTAATACCAATTTCTTCAAAAAGGTTACCTTATTTCTGAACTATGAATACATTCTATCTTCAGGAGTCCTTATACAGATAAGACGGCCTTCTTTAAGGAGATCTTAAACGCTATCTTGAGACAGGACTATGAATACCGGCCACACTTATGAATTCGTAACTAAGAAGATAGTCTTAAGTCTGTGCTTATTTTAAACAAGATGTGTTTATGAATCATGTCGAGACCGTTCAAGACGTTTTGAAATAAGATCGTCTTCGATAAGCTTTAACTTGAGATTTTACTCAAGTACCGTCTTATTTTTCGACTATGAATCTAGAGGACATCTTAAGACCGTACTTAAGGCGGTCTTAAGAATAAGTTCTGACTATGAATACGGCCCACAGTGTATAAATATATTGGCCCGTATTCAGAACGAGCTTTTATCGATAAAAGCGCACTTTTATCTCTGAAATTCTATAATATGCGTGACGTAAAGTATGGTATGTTAACGTGCTAACATCGTTGTAAGCGCGTTCTGAATATGGGCCATTGTATAAATATATTATATACGAGGGTCGTCTGAAAAGGGTGGCACCCAATTGGACACGGCTCAACTGGACACGAGCCACTCACAGAGCTTGAGACTACAAAGCTCCTAAGCACCGGTCGATGTGATTGGTGGTGTCCAATCGAGCCGTGATCAATCGGGATCACCCCCGATCAACACAATTCCATGACTGTCCCAAAAAACAGTCGCCATCACCTTTCCCGCCAATAAAACCGATAAAAAGAAGAAAGTGCTGTTCCATCAAAATAATGCACCGTCTTACACTTCGGCGGTCGCTATGGCAAAAATTCACGAATTGCGGTTCGAATTAATTGACCATCCACCGTATTCACCAGATCTGGCCCCCAGCGACTTTTTTCTGTTTTCTAGGCTCAAAGTTTGGCTCGGAGGATAGAAATTTTCATCGAATGAGGAGGTCATCGCATTCGTAGACGCTTATTTTGCAAAGCAAGACGCTTAGGCCGGTATTCATAGTCAAAGCTCAAGGCAGCACTTAAGGTCGTCTTGGTCAAGATTGTCTTATTCAATTAAGACCGTCTTGAGAGCGTAACAATTCATAGTCACGAAATAAGACGACCTTCGAGAAGAAGTTCTTCCTTAAGTAATTCTTGTTTGATTTAAGGTTGTCTTGACGAAGATGATCTTAAGATTGAACTTATTTGA
>NW_017300253.1:124123-125319 GCF_001594075.2 Trachymyrmex cornetzi
ACACTGCATTTGAGAAGTATAACTTTACGAAATGTGTTATTATATTATCTTATGTACGATTAGGCTGATTATATATTCCGACTTGAAGTGCGTTTCCTGGTGAAAAAATTTCGCTGAAATTATTCCATGTTGGAACATTTTAGCGAAATTGTTGTGATTAAAAATTTATTGAAATTTCACTGAAAGTTAATTTTTCAGCTGACATACTGAAAAATCGCTAAAATTGAACTGAAATTTCTCTGAACTTCTGTAAAAACTTTTCGGAAACTTTTTTTAAAATGAATTTTTCAACAAAAAGTCGCTGAAATTAAATTGAATTTTTTCTGAAATACTATTCCAAAACGAGAATTAATTTCAATGAAATTTTCAGAATTGAAAGCGGATTTTATAGAACTGTCTTGTCCGTCTTGTCTGTAGTTTCTTGGAGTACTGCAGGTGCTAATTAATGTTAAGAAGATCTCGTTCACTTCAAATTTTGATAAAAATGCACTGAATCAATGTGTTTCCGCGTAAAAATAAAGATTTGACAAGAAAAAAGTGTCACGCTGCTCCGCGAATCGAAATATATTATTAAAGTTGACCACTATTTAGGTTAGAAAATCCGTCACAGCAGTGGTTCATTATTTTTAAAACACAAATTCACTGCTTTAAAAGCAATATAAGAAAATAATTTGTATTTTTAAAGCAGTGAATTTGTGTTTTTAAAGCAGATTTTTTTTAAAACAGAGAAGCTTTAAGTTATTTAAAATTAATACCTTTCTAATTTTTTTTATATGAATTAAAGTTTAAATCCAGCATTTCTTTAAAATAGATGCTGTAACTATAAACGCGACTTTGTCGTTGTCCACATTCTTATAAATTTTGAAAAAAGTTACAAATGTTTCATAATGTATTATTAAATTTGTTAATTAAAATTAATAATATTACCTAATGATTTAAATATAAGAAAATCTATCGTGAATCTCGCGTTTCCGACTTTTTGTACATGCTTGTTTTAATATAAAACATAAAATGTCATATAAAAAATCTTCGGATGTTGCATTTATACGTATAGGAAAAATTTACAAAAATTATATTTGTTTATGATCGGTTAAATCCCGATCTCAAAATATTTCCCGTATGAATTTAGGTCAGAAGTTTGCATTACCAACAACATTTTGGACAGCGAATCAAGGATTTTTATTTAATTGCTTTAT
>NW_017300253.1:125591-126612 GCF_001594075.2 Trachymyrmex cornetzi
GAATGGATTAAAGGGGTGGAAGCATCGTTGGAAAAAATGTATCGACTTAAAAGGAGACTATGTGGAAAAATAAAATTGAATTTTACCGAAAAATTACTTGTTTCTACCAGGTATGTAAATATGAAACCGGAATTTACCAATAGATGGCCATAGCTGTCAATGTAATTGTCGTCAGACCGCGTCATTGACGCCATTTCCTTGTTCTGACATCTGACAAAGATTTTCAACTCACAACAATACAAGTTTCATATAACAGTACAGTTTGTAATAGCGTTGAACATGTCGAATTTTGTGCCTGGAAACTACGATTTGAGGACAGCATTGTTTTTCTGTTACCATTTGAAGAAAACTACTGCAGAATGCTTGTCGAAGCTTACGGTGAGCATGCTCTTGGTAAATCACAGTGCTTTGAGTGGTTTAAAAAATTCAAAAGTGGCGATTTTGACGCGAGAAACAAAGAACGTGGAAAACCACCGAAAAAGTTTGAAAACAGCGAATTGCAAGCATTGTTGGATGAGAATGATGCTCAAACTCAACAACAACTCGCGGATCAATTAAATGTGACGAGAAGCCGTCTCTATAAATCCATGGGAAAGATCCAGAAAATGGGAAAATGGGTTCCACATGAACTGAATGAAAGACAGCAGGAAAACCGAAAAATCACTTGCGAAATGCTGCTCGCCAGGTACAAAAGAAAGTCATTTCTCCATCGAATTGTGACGCGATGAAAAGTGGATATATTTTGAGAATCCTAAGCGTAAAAGATCATGGGTAACTCCAGGCAAACCATCGACATCGACTGCAAGGCCAAATCGCTATGGACGGAAGACAATGCTCTGTGTTTGGTGGGATCAGAAAGGTGTGATTAATTATGAGCTGCTAAAACCTGGCGAAACCGTTAATACTGAACACAGTTACCGAAAACAAATGATCAATTTGAATCAAGCTTTGCGTGAAAAATGACCGGAATATCAAAAAAGGCAACACAAAGTGATTTTGCTTCATGATAATGCACCATCAC
>NW_017300253.1:126885-129008 GCF_001594075.2 Trachymyrmex cornetzi
GGCAATACTTCGAATAAAATATTTTTTATCATTTTCATGCAATAAACGTGTATTTTCTATTAAAAAATTCCGGTTTCATATTTACATACCTGGTATGTTAGGCTCAAAACTTTTCAGACGACCCTCGTACTTAATTGTATATACATTATACGTACATACATTATTATAGCGTTTTCGGCCCGGCCAGGTTTGCACCAACCTGGGTTGGATTAATGGCGTTTTGTGTTCTCTCCTATTGGTAGACCGGGCGACGTCAACCAATAGGAAAGATTAATTCAATCAAGATTGGTGCAAACCCGATCGAGCCGAAAACGCTATTAGACTCTATACGTAGAGTTCTAGGACTCTAATCATACGCAGTAATGAATTAAAATGGCGCTCTGATTACGTGATTTAGACAGCCAATCAGACCATACCTTTCAATGTCGCATCTCTGTTATCTAGCGGTGCGTTCCGTTTCTCGCATGATGCGCATAATGCGTCGTTTATCCTTGTTGCTCACCAAATGTTAAACAAGGACAATGGATGCATCATGTGCATCATGCGCGTTACGGAACGCACCTTAGGCCTCTAGAGATGCCAAATTGCTGGGCGAGCTTCTTATGTACGACTATCTTTATTTGTGGCTCTTTACGATGACTTTCTATTGTCGTTTATCTATATCTTGAGTATCTGGAGTATATTTGTCATAATGTAAAACACTAAATCTAACTACTAAAGTTAGGTCATGACGGTAAAAACTGTAGCTGTATCATAAAAAGTAAAGAAAGTACAATAATGCGATTTTGGGAAAATTAATAAAAAATTAAAAAATCATGGAGTACATTGTCAAATTTCATTATACTTTACGTACAAGGTACAACTGCCACCAAGTGTCTACTGTATAAATTTGAGCGCATTCGATTCACTTTGGTAAAAGTTATGTTCAAAAAATCAAAAGGTGATATAATTTTTGCCGGTACTGTATGTGTATGACCATGTGGCAGTCAATACTTCCAACTTTTCCAGCAAGGCGTGATGGTACTAAAATCACATCGGTCCTAAAATCACTAGAGGTCTGTTCGCGTTGCTTGCACTTTTACCACTTGACATCTTCGCTTTCTCTCTTTTTAAAGCAAAATATGTATCTATCTCATTTTAAGTACAAAAATATTTGGGGATTTCATACAACGCGAACAAACCTATAATATTAACAAAGGGTTTGTTTTCTGTTCCTGCACTGGGACTGCACTAGAACTGAACTGAACCGAACTAGTGCAAGCCAGAACTGACGAGTGTAAGCGGGTAGGTAAGGAATAGAAAACGTTCTATTGTAAGATAAAAATGGCGTCCCATATTCCTATAATTCCAATAGTACAATTCTCTTCCTTTCGATCAGTGATGCACATTTGGCTCCCCGGCAACACGAGAATCAGCCCCACTACTCTCGCTGTCTCGCTCCCTCTCGCGAAGCCGCTGCGCGAGAGAGAGCGAGACAGCGAGAGTAGTGGGGCTGATTCTTGTGTTGCCGGGGAGCCAAATGTGCATCACTGCTTTCGATACGAGAATCGAGTGTGAAACGGTAAGTATATGGACAAGACTATTCTTGACCTAAAAGACTTTAGAATGTATATATTTTAATACATGACATTAAAAATGCAGACATACAAGTGAAAACCGTCACAATTCATTAGTTAAAAATTTCTAACTATTGAGTATCAAATTTGTAAGGTTAGAAAATCTTATGCTGTATATATATAATGTATAATAATTAATAATATAATACTGAATTGCATGCAAGAAGTTTGGAGATATTATTTTGCGATGCAATATCTCTTCGCAGTGCGTTTGATGGATGGATGGATTTGCTGAAAATGACTCGAATTTGAGTTGAAACGTTCAAGGGTGATATGTGGATTAAATAATATATTTGATCTTTTAAAAGTTATCGCTTAATATATTCAGCGTTGACTTCTATAGCCTTTAAATTAGAGTAAAATTATTATTTTCTTTGTTAATTAAAGGAGTACATAAACACTTATTGTGGCTCGATTTGTGTCTTTGTTAATTATAATACTGAATGTTTTAACAAGCAATAATTTCTGTTTATTCATTTATGAAATAAATAGTAATATATATATATT